>NC_052329.1:39646047-39886047 GCF_016432855.1 Salvelinus namaycush | reverse complement strand
GTGGCTCTCAAAATGTTTTGTTAAAAGTAAGACAGGTCACATTGACGAGGGAGGACATTGAACTGTTTAGATTGGCAGATAAATTGTATGTACAGTACATGTATCAAATTGTCAAAGTTTGGCCCGAACAGCTAAAGAACCATCATTTAAGGTTTTGTTAACCCACTGGGCTAAAGCCCAGGCATTAGCTCTGGGAGCTTACATGAGTTTTCAGGTATCAGGCAAGGAGTCTAATAAGACAAGCGTAAGGTAGTTCAAATCAAATGTTATTGGTCACATACACATGGTCAGCAGATGTTAATGCGAGTGTAGCGAAATGCTTGTGCTTCTAGTTCCGACCGTGCAGTAATATCTAACACGTGATCTAACCTAACAATTTCACAACAACTACCTTATACACACAAGTGTAAAGGAATGAATAAGAACATGTACAAAAAAATATATGAATGAGCGCTGGCCGAACGGCATAGGCAAGATGCAGTAGATGGTATAAAATACAGTATATACATATGAGATGAGTAATGTAGGGTATGTAAACATTATATAAAGTGGCATTGTTTAAAGTGACCAGTCATACATTTATTACATACAATTTCCATTATTAAAGTGGCTAGAGATGAGTCATTATGTTGGCAGCAGCCACTCAATGTTAGTGATGGCTGTTTAACAGTCTGATGGCCTTGAGATAGAAGCTGTTTTTCAGTCTCTCAGTCCCTGCTTTGATGCACCTGTACTGACCTCGCCTTCTGGATGATAGCGGGGTGAACAGGCAGTGGCTCGGGTGGTTGTTGTCCTTGATGATCTTTTTGGCCTTCCTGTGACATCGGGTGGTGTAGGTGTCCTGGAGGGCAGGTAGTTTGCCCCCAAACCACTTCTGTCACATAGGCACACTAGTATATACAGTATATGTACGCCATGATCAGATCAGATCTGGCTTGTGTGTGTTTTGTGTGTGTGTGTGTTTAAAGTGTGTGTTTATTGGTAGGTGGACGGTCTCACTTGTGTCTGATCTCTACAGTGTTTGTGCAAGCTGCTGTGCGCTGCATTCCCTATTGTCATAGCTAGCTGAGTTGAGCAGGGGGCCACTCTCAGAGCAGTTCCTCCCTGTTGGCGGATGCCTGGGATCTCTTCCTGCTCTGAGCCTCCCACATATCCACGCACTCGCACAAATGTACACACACACACACACACACATACTCAGCCCCTCTATTTCTGTCTCGGCAGCCTGTGCTGCCTCTCAGTTACCCGTCCTTAACCGTCTGCCCTTCTCCTCACTCCCCTCTGCTCCGCCGCAGACCGCCCGTGCCTGGTGGTGCATCGCTGAGCGTTTGCCTTCCACCACGACTGTCTACAGGGGAGATGCACTTGACAACTGATTGCACAAGCTGATTGCTGAACAACGTTCTGCAAGATCCCTGCAAGGTGCACATGTTCTTCTCCTCCCCTCCCCTCCCCTCCCCTGCCTGAATTCCCGGAAGCCATCGGCAGCTAGCGCAGCGTTGTTACACCCCTGTTTGTATTCCATTTGTGTGTGCAGGGTGCTGCCTCTCTCGTTCTCGTGCACCATGGAGGAGTACAACAAAGAGGAAATGGAATGTAAGATCTTTTGATCATAATCTCAGAGGAGAAATCTGATTCCGGGAGTCTTTCGTTTTTTTGTTTTTTGGGGTGGGGGGGGGGGGGGGGGGTTGCGCATCAGGAGTTCACTCTGGGAAGAATAGTAAACTTTCAGATGGAGTCTCTGATTATGTTAATAAGCATGTGGAAAGGATTGTCTGAAAGTTAGCCTTGGAAACGTGTCTCGGGAAGCTCAAAGTCTTGAGAAAACAGTAAATCAGCAGGAATACTGTGAATGTATTGTATGCATCACCTTGATTACACAGTTTTTGTATGATATGAATCAGTATTTCACAAATAGATGCCAGTTGCTTCCAGATGATTCATAATATATACCGAACAAAAATATAAGCACCACATGCAACAATTTCGACGATTTTACTGAGTTACAGTTCGTATAAGGAAATCAGTCAATTGAAATAAATTCATTAGGCCCTACATGAATGGGAATACAGATATGCATCTGTTGGTCACAGATACCTTGAAAGGTAGGGGCGTGGATCAGAATACCAGTAGTATCTGGTGTGACCACCATTTGTGTCATGCAGCACGACACATCTCCTTTGCATAGAGTTGATCAGGCTGTTGATTGTGGCCTGTGGAATGTTGTCCCACTCCTCTTCAATGGCTGTGCGAAGTTGCTGGATATTGGCGGGAATTGTAACACACTGTCGTACAAGTCGATCCAAAGCATCCCAAACATGCTCAATGGGTGACATGTCTGATGAGTATGCAGGCCATTTTCAGCTTCCAGGAATTGTGTACAGATCCTTGCGACATGGGGCCGTGCATTATCATGCTGAAACATGAGGTGATGGCGGCAGATAAAAGACACAACAATGGTCCTCAGGATGTCGTCACAGTATCTCTGTGCGTTCAAATTGCCATCGATAAAATACAATTGTGTTCGTTGTCCGTAGCTTTTTCCTGCCCGTACCATAACCTCACCGCCACCATGGGGCACTCTGTTCACAACGTTGACATCAGCAAACCGCTCACCCACAGACGCCATACACGCTGGTCTGTTGTGAGGCTGGTTGGACGTACTGCCAAATTCTCTAAAATGACATTTGGAGCCGGCTTATGGTAGAGAAATGAGCATTAAATTCTTTGGCAACAGCTTTGGTGGACATTCCTGCAGTCAGCATGCCAATTGCATGCTCCCTCAAAACTTGAGACATTGTGTCATGTGGCATAACTACACCTTTTAGAGTGGCCTTTTATTGTCCCCCGTACAAGGTGCACCTGTGTAACGATCATGGCTGTTTAATCAGATTATTGATATGCCACACCTGTCAGGTGGATGGATTATCTTGGCAAAGGAGAAATGCTCACTAACAGGGATGTAAACAAATGTGTGCACAAAATGTAGAGAAATAGGCTTTTTGTGCATATGTAAAATATCTGGGATATTTTATTTCCGCTCATGAAACATGGGACCAAGACTTTACGTGTTGCGTTCCTATTTTTGTTCAGTATACTAGAAAGGATGGGTTTAGTGCATAGGGAGGGCATTGTTATCGCACAGCCTTCAAGAAGCAATTTTGAGCACGCAATATGTACTATATAAGGCATATATGCCATTTAGCAGTCAGCGTCAATGCTTTTCTACAATTACTGTCACTGACAATCCATACTTTAAATCAGTATCGAGGATTTTTGACATTTAAATGCCTAGGCTATTATGTGTCAGTCAGTCAAATATAGGTGGTATAATGATATAATGGTATAATGGTATCTCACTGCTTTGTACTGCGTGACAGTGAAATGTAATAGCTACATAGTCAAAAAATCTATTTAGACATGCACATCTTCACACACACACACACCAAACACACACATGCACACAAACATACACACACACACACACACACACACACACACACACACACACACACAGACACAGACACAGACACAGACAGACAGACAGACAGACAGACAGACACACACACACACACACACACACACACACACACACACACACACACACACACACACACACACACACACACACACACACACACATACAAATACACACAGCCACTCTAATGCAGCCAGCCACTCACCGGCCAGGGATCGATTGGTAGGGGATGATAAATTAACCAACACCTCAACAAAAGACGTTAAGCAGAGAGCCCAATGAACCATGCTGCTTTGTAATTACAACACCAAACGAAAAATTAGGCATGATGTAGCACCGACATGTGTGTTGGGGTGGGGACAGGCAGGATGGGATGATCATACAAGGCCCTGCAGGACGTGTGCAAGGAGAAGTGGTGGAGGGGCGCCAGCCGAGCTCTAATGAGGACATTGGCTCGCTTCAGAGAATTGTGTGTAATTGAGCTAAAGAAAGCATTCTGTTGTCTCCTGATTGAACACATGCCCCAACGTATTTCTTCAAGGAGCAGCATTGTGTCTTTTGTCCTTTATCTCGCGCTCCCTTTTCTCTCCCTCTCTCTTTTCGCTGTCTCCCCCTCTTAAGGCTGACCTTAAGAGGGGGAGACTGGCTTCGGTGACACTGGTTACAGCTCAGAAGAGAGAGGACTGTCTGTTGGGCTAGTTTGATAGGCTGCTTGCTGACTGGCCCTTTGATGAACTCTCTAACAGTTGTTTTCTCTTTCTCTCTCTCTCTGTGCGTGCGTGCGTGCGTGCATACACCTGCGTGTGTGTTGGCATGTGCATTGGCATACGTGTGTGTGTGTGTGTGTATCTATATCCCCCTAGCAGATTGGCCAGTGGCACTCAGAGCAGGGCCTGTCCATGGAGAGGAAGCTTCCATCAATCAACGTGACAGACACTCTCTTCAACACCACGCTCACCATCACCACTATCCTGGTGAGTGAACCGTCACGGCAACCCACTCCCAATGACACACGTTCCGGACACTCCACTTGGCTTGGAATGGAGAGAGTGGTAGACATTCAAGTGCAGTGGGGTAGTATTCCTCCATACCACACCGTCACACTCAGAATGACATACGCAGGACATGCAAGTGTACACTCCACGTTTACAATAGAGAGAGTGGTAGATAATAAAGTATCGTGGCGTGGTACTTCACCGGAGTAAATCACGCCACCCTGTCACACCATCACACCGGCACACTGCAAATGACAGATACTGTATGTGCTGGATCACCCACTTGGTTTAGATATGGAGAGTGGTTGAAAATAAGGTGTAGCGGGGAGGTATTTCCACATGGCACCTAAAACTGTCCTGTCATTCATAGAGTTGACGTCTCTGCCTTGGCGGCGAAAGGCAGGTGGCCCAGTGGTTAAGAGCGTTGGGCCACTAACCGAATCCCCGAGCCGGTAAAAAAAAATCTGTCGACGTGCCCTTGAGCAAGGCACTTAACCCTAATGGCTACCGTAAGTCGCTCTGGATAAGAGCATCTGCTAAATGACTACAATGTAAATGTTGATTTGCCCCCCCCCCCCCCCCCCCCCCCCGACTCTGAAGGTTTCCTTGATGTAAATACAGTCTCATCCTCTATATACACTCAGGAAGGTGTATTGCTGGTGTGCTTAGCGGGCTGAGTTGTAAATACTCTCTGTAAGGCTATACGCTTAGCAATTAAAGATGCCATCCGTGTGGCAGTTGACAGCCTGTTATTTGGCAGCAAACTTCCAGCATGGAGGAACGAGGCTATTGGTCAGGGGAGTAGATGAAGCTCTTCTCCTCTCCTCCCATTTGCACACCCTGCAGGGAGATCCTCGCTCTTTCATTGAGCTAGGCCTCGCTGCTTTTCTGCAGGCCACTGAGGACTGTGGGAGTTTTTAGGACGGAAGAACACTGGGGTTCAATATAGCCATTCGTACAACGGATTCTGATTGGCTGAAACAGTGTTCGAGCTACGCTGGGGTTCAATAGAGCCACGCTACTACTGGCTAGCCCAGCTAGCGCTTGCAGCAGTGCTGATTGGGCGCGTGCATTATGGTTAGCCAGAGAAATCCAAATTGTCCTCCCTCCCACCACTACTCGATGAATCAAAAGACAAGCCCAAAGTATCTTGTAAGGAGAGCCCAAATGCCCGCAATGTAATTCGCAATGTCACACTTACTGGTTAAGAGTGAAGTACGAATAAAGTGTGTCTGTGTTAACCGGCGACTTGAGAAAAAGGTCTCATTGAGAATGATTGTGGATTCAGGTGGAATGGTTCGGTTGGTTTCACCGACCGTGGGGGGGCTTCTTTAACAAATGAGAAGCTGTTACAACGGTGGCTGCGAGAGAGAGATTGGGGGGGAGAATTGCGGCGGGCCGATCGAGCTGCTACGTGTTAATTTCGCTAGATATAGAGTCGTCCAGGCGAATTTCAAAAGCCACCGAGGAGCAATTTCGTCGCTATCACAACTCATTCATCACGCCGTGATTGCTGTGTCGTGCTTTATCTCTGCCGGTGGGGGCGGGCTAGGCTCTACAGTCTTGAGTGGCTGCAGCGTGGAACGGCACCAGGAGGATTCATCCTGCACCTGTGGGTCTACCCCTCCTTCAGATTGTTCCAGTACAGTTCCGCATCACTGTCACTGTGGCCTCTGTGCCTCCGAGAGCCGACGCAATACAGCAAACAACCTCCCCCACCCCTCTGGGGGGGGAAATTATCTAATTGATTTTGAGCCTCTACAGATGCCAAACATTACCTTGTAATCTCTCTGTTTGTTACCGATGTTTGGTTTTTCCATTCCTTTGGATGTTAGTGAAAGAAATACATGCCATAGCTCTTCCGCTGTGCCACCAGGAGAGGTGGTGTTTCTGAACTCCTGGTTGCTCTGGGAAGATAATAGAGACTCTGCTGTCAGTTGATTTGTTTTAAAGTCATTTTTGATTGGCTGGCTCAGGCCTCTTTAGGAGGGAGAGTGTCACCTTCAAGCTTCAGACCACAGTCACATGGTCAGTGAAGTGTAGTGTACCCCTAGTGTATGGTTGTTCAGGAGGGTCAGGGTTGATTATTCCCATCATCCTCTCTGCTCAGTCGGTGTGAGCAAAGATGGCCACCTGTCAAGGACGGACCCAAAGCACTGTACCTGATGCAGACCTGGGGTCAAATAGTATTTAAACCTTTAAAGCTGTGGAATCCTTAATGGATAAACTGACCACGTCCATTTGGGATATTACAGCAACAAAGAAATTACTGCAAACAACGAACACTCCCCCCCCCCCCCCCAGAGATACAATAGAACATCAGCATACAGGTAACTGCCAAAATCATGCAAACACTTGATTAAATGAGGGATAAAAAAAAGTATATTGAAAGCATGTGCTTCCACGCAGGTGTAGTTCCTGAGTTAATTAAGCAGTGAACATCCCATCATGCTTAGGGTCATGTATAAAAATGCTGGGCAGGCCATTATTTTGTCTGTCATGGCTATGCCACCATAGGACGACAAGGCCCCCCATCCACAGGGGCACGAGTGGTCACTGAACGATTTAATGTGCATAAAAACGACGTAAACCATAAGCTATGGCCGTCTGTCACCAGATCTCAAACCTATTGAACACTTATGGGAGATTCTGGAGCGGCGCCTGAGGTAGCGTTTTCCACCACCATCAGCAAAACACCAATTTATGGAATTTCTTGTGGAAGAATGGTGTCGCATCCCTCCAATGGAGTTCCAGAAACGTATAGAATCTATGCCAAGGTGCATTGAAGCTGTTCTGGCTCATGGTGGTCCAACGCCCTATTAAGACACTTGGTACGTTGGTTTATTTTGGCAGTTAACTGTATGTACTGCAATTTTTTTGGACCAAGATGCACAAAGCTCCCCAACTCTGCTTCGTCAATAAATAAATAAAATAATTACGACCGTGGGGTGAACAGTGTTTCCCCATACTGCGAATTCCATCTTTATGCATTTGCTTGAGTCTACTCGGAGTCCCAGATGGGCAGGCGTTTGACTTTTGAGACTATATCATTGGTTCCATTGTGCCAGTCAAGCTCAATCAAGCACAGCTAAAGTATTCGAAACAAAGACATGTCCTTGTTCCAGAACAGCAATACCTGAGAGCGGATGAGACGGTGGCTTTTAGATATACTGTAGGCCTTACTTACATTATTACCTTGTGAGAGATAAGTGTCATTCAGAAGTGTTGCAATTCTTGACACACTTACCGGTGCGCCTGGCACCTACTACCATACCCCGTTCAAAGGCACTTGCCCATTCACCCTCTGAATGGCACATATTACACAATCCATGTCGCAATTGTCTCAAGGCTTAAACATCCTTCTTTAACTTGTCTCCTCCCCTTCTTCTACACTGTTTGAAGTGGATTTAACAAGTGACATCAATAAGGGATCATAGCTTTCACCTGGATTCACCTGTTCCCGAGTGGTGCAGCGGTCTATGGCACTGCGTCTCAGTGCTTGAGGTGTCACTATAGGCGTCACTACAGACACTTTGGTTTGAATCCAGGCTGTATCACAACCGGCCGTGATTGGGAGTCCCATAGGGAAACCATTGGCGTCGTCCGGATTTGGCCGGTGTAGGCCGTCATTGTAAATAAGAATTTGTTCTTAACTGACTTGCCTAGTTAAATAAAGGTTAAATAAATAAAAAATATATAAATAAATAAATGGAAAGAGCAGGTGTTCTTAATGTTTTGTATACTCAGTGTATATTTGAGCTGTCAGTTCGCTATAGGCTCAGGACCTCATAATTGTATTTGCTGGAGGATGGGGGGTATTGCGAGGCTAGGGGGTTGTGACTGCTCCTTGAACCAGACCTGGGTTCAAGAAGTATTTGTTTTCTTAAAAAAAAAAATGTTGCATGTTTGATTGAGCATGTCTGGAGTGCCAAATGGATGATGTTTGCGACTTTTGAGACTATTCCATTGTTTCCATTGTGCCAAGGAAGCTCAATCAAGCATAGCTAGTGTTTCAACTATAGTGAATACTATTCGAACCCAGGTATGACTTGGTACACCTTCAATATCGAGAATTGTCTGACTGTCGTGTGCAGTCGATTGTTTAGGTTTCTAGGCTCAGCTCGGGGGTGATGTTTCCCACTGGTACAGATCTAGGGTCAGCTTTCCCTCCCCCAATCCTAACCATAACCATTATTGGAGAAAATGCACCTGGCATGGGTAGAGTAAGGTATTGTGGGGGGGGGGGGGGGGGGGGCATGGAACACTGGCAATACTCAGCTGGACACAACCTGACTACTGGCAATGGAGACGAGATGCTGAGATGCTGCATTTCTTCATAGCTTGGAATTCACTATTTCATAGATTTGTCTGTGGTATGTTACAAAAGGTAGATACTATTTTCCTGTGATTTCAATGAATGCTTCTGACATTGGTGTATGTCGGGTAGATCGGTAAGCATTCACAAACAGTGAAGAATTATGCAACATTAGGAGTTAGATGTGACAACATTCCAAATTACCTGTCATGTTTTCCACACGGCACATCGAGCGAGAGAGAGCGAGAGAGAGAGCGAGAGAGAAAGAGAGAGAGCGAGAGAGAGAGAGAACAAACTGTGACTGACACAAAGTTCAGAAAAGCTTTCACTATGTACAGACTCAGTGAGCATGGCGTTGCTAGTGAGAGAGGCCGCCATAGGCAGACCTCCAGCTATGTGCCCACTGCCTACAAAATGAGGTGGAAACTGAATTGCACTTCCTAACCTGCTGCCAAATGTCTGACCATATTAGAGGCATATTTCCCTCAAGATTTGCAACCTGTAGCCACAAGGAAACGGCAGCCAGTGGAGCACAAAGACCATCGTATTTCAACTATTTGCTTATTGCTACAACACTGTACATAAGACAATAGTATATATTATTTTCAAACTCTTGTGAGTTTAACGTTTACTGTTCATTTTTGATTGTTTATTTCCCTTGTAGAGAGAGAGAGAGAGAGAGAGAGAGAGAGAGAGAGAGAGAGAGAGAGAGAGAGAGAGAGAGAGAGAGAGAGAGAGAGAGAGAGAGAGAGAGAGAGAGAGAGAGAGAGAGAGAGAGAGAGAGAGAGAGAGAGAGAGAGAGAGAGAGAGAGAGAGAGAGAGAGAGAGAGAGAGAGAGAGAGAGATCCCCCCCCCCCCCCCCCCACATTATTGATTAATGTCTAGGTTTTACTCCCATGATTGATGGGTCAGAGCCAGCTCTTAATTACATTTTTCTGCAGGTTTTTATTTATTTATTTAACAGGGCGGGTCACCGTTGAGACCAGGGAGCCCTGTGAACATGAACATACACAATAGAATTGACTACAACATCATGTAAAATCACAACAGCAATAAATACAACGCCATCTAAACTGTCCAACGGGGAACAGCGAGTCGAACTTCAAGGTGGTCTTCAGGCAATTCCGTGAGCTGGGGGTGTGAAAACGAAATGCATTTTTCCCGAACTCAGTGGAGACCAGAAGTACCTCCAGAACCAGCCAATCTCCAATGAATACATGAGCTGAGGTAGTTAACCAGGTCACCAACTGAGGATGTTCTTCCCCACCTCTATATAGTGTCCTAACAGTGGGGGATATTGGGGAGATAAATATAGAAGTACTTTGCCTTCCTTTCACACTCATCAATCAACAAGTGAGAGCTAGCTGAGAAATTACGGGCCGCATTTAATTAAGCGGAGCTGCCCACTCCTCTCTGTCGCCGGGGGTGTGGAGACCTATTAATTGAATCCAGAAGGTTTGTTTATTCGTTTCCAAGCTTTCTCCCTTGAAACCCCCGCCGTGTAATGTACAACTGGCCCGTGAAATGCTACTCCTTAATAAGCCCTAGTTTGGGAGGGTAAGGGGAAAGCGTCCGTCCGGCTGCAATGGTTGAGCGCTTCTACCACCAGGCTGCTGCGAGCGATTAAATAATTTGCATTTATATTGTGCTTTCCCGCGTGGCGCCGCATAACCACAGCAGAGGTGTCAACTCTGGGGCAGAAAGGTAACATGCGTGGCTGTTTAATAAGTTAATGAATGGAGAGGATTTGCATTTATAGAGTGTCACTGTGCTCTGACTCGGGGCCTTTCGTTCTTTCTTTCTTTCTGTACTTTTCTTTTTTAACAGGCAGTCCAGGAGCTCTCCTGCGTGCATACATTTAAAGCGTCCGCCGGTTTCTCCCTCCATCTAATACTGATGAGTATGTCCACTAAAATACATTCCGTGACCGCAGATATGAGAAGGCTAGGAAAACCCCGGAGAAGTCTAGGAAAACTCCGTTCTATTATCCCTATTGCCATTCTCTTATCGGTGTAACACAAAGTGGTGTGTGCACTGAAAACTCCAGCGAGGTGGAGGGGGGCGGGGGGTAGAGGACATGGAAGACTAATCAAGTTTAAAATAAACTGGTCCGGTAGTACCACAGGTACAAGAACTGTTGTTGCCATGGCGACAGGATGGTCAGTGGCGGTGTGATGTGTCCTCTTTCAGGTCTCTGGTTTTCCACTTTGTGTCATAATGGAGGGACGCGCACTTCATTCTGTGAGATGAATCCATCTCCCGGTCACCAGTCAACACAAACACCACCCCAATAGAAGTATGACAGAGCAATTGCACTGTTTGCCTTGTGTTCCATCTATATTTCTCCATGTCAGACAGTGTGATTTTTCTCTCTCTCGACTTCAGTATAAAGCTCACTGTTACAGAGGACAGGTTAAAGAGGCTACCTGTTACAAGGCTGGCTTCACTCTGTAAAACCGACATGTTGCGAAGGTGACAAGTCCTCTCCAACAATGTCATTAGTAGGCTCCCACATAAAAAAATACTAGAGTTTACTATAGAATTCTGTAGTGAACTGTAGTATACTGTAGAATACTATACACTGTAGTATCCCTCAATCATGTGTAGTACTTACTATAGAATGTTGTAGGATACTCTAGAATACAAAAGTAAACACTACCAGTATTATCAGCAAAAATATTAGCAAAAACACTGCAGTCCGCAAGAACACAACTTTTTTTTTTACTATAGTAAATATTGCAGTATTACATTTGCATATATCCTGCCCATTCCCCTCCCCCATATCCCAATTTGTGCCACCTGTAAGTGTCACGCCCTGACCATAGTTTGCTTTGTATGTTTATATGTTTTGTTTGGTCTGGTTTTGTTTGGTATTACATTTGCATATATCATTTGCATATATCCTGCCCATTCCCCTCCCCCATATCCCAATTTGTGCCACCTGTAAGTGTCACGCCCTGACCATAGTTTGCTTTGTATGTTTATATGTTTTGTTTGGTGTGATCTGAGTGGGCATTCTATGTTGTATGTCTAGTTTGTCTATTTCTATGTGTTTGGCTTGATATGGTTCTCAATCAGAGGCAGGTGTTAGTCGTTGTCTCTGATTGGGAGCCATATTTAGGTAGCCTGTTTTGTCTTGTGGGTTGTGGGTGATTGTTCCTGTTATGGTGTTCCTGTGTTTGTGTTAACCTTATGGGACTGTTTCGTCTTCGTTCATTTGTCGGTTTATTGTTTTTGTTCGTTGTTTCTAGTATCCTTATTAAAATGGATAATCATCACGCTGCATTTTGGTCCTCCTCTCTTTCGCCCGACGAAGATCGTTACAGTAAGAAACCTACATATATATTGTGTTCCTGTCACGATCGTCTGAAGAAGTGGACCAAAGCGCAAGCGTGGTCAGCGTACATTTCTTTATTTATAATGTCACCAACAAAAACAAGAAACAACAAAGCGACCGTGAAGCTTACGAGGGCTATAGTGCCACTAACAAAGATAACTTCCCACAATAACAAAAGGGAAAAAGGCTGCCTAAGTATGATTCCCAATCAGAGACAACGATAGACAGCTGTCCCTGATTGAGAACCATACCCGGCCAACCACATAGAAACAGAAAAACATAGAAATAAAGAAACTAGAATGCCCACCCTAGTCACACCCTGGCCTACCCAAAATAGAGAATAAAAGCCTCTCTATGGCCAGGGCGTGACAGTTCCCTACAGGTTATAGAAAAGAGCAGACACCCCGAACTATCTGTTCCGACCCCAGTCCTACCTACAGGTTATGGAAAATGTACTCTTTCAGCATTTCTCCAGTAGGTTTCTTCAAGGAGAAAGCCCCCCACTTCTATGTCAAAGATAATAAAACAAAAACACTTTACTAAAAACTACAGTAATGTCTACAAAAATGACAGTAAATAATACAGTATACTGTACTACAGTCCGCAAAAACACTACAGTAAATACTACAGAATACTACAGTCTGCAAAAACACTACAGTAAATCCTACAGTAGACTACAGTCTGCAAAAACACTACAGTGAATACTATAATATATACTATTATTTTTTACTACAGTATTTATACTTTAGTAAACGGTAAATACTACAGTATACTACAGTAAATACTACATTATTCACTGTAGTGTTTTTGTGGAAACACTACCGTGAATACTACAGTAAAGTCCGTGAAAATACTACAGTGAACAGCAGCAGTCAAGATTTGATGCACGCTTTATTAATTTATTCTCCAAAAAAAGTAAGCACATTTAGTCTTTTAGCTAGGGTGGCTGGCGTAAAATGTGGATCCCTGATTGGTTGATGAATCTCTCTTAACCCCCCAAATTTAAATCATTGAGCTGCTTGCTCAACATTATGAAAAAAACGAATCGTAAATTATGAACAAACAGTCGGCAGAGGTGCCAGACAGAGACAGGACAGTGGCAGGTGCCCGAGTGCTTTTGTTCCTCCCCGCCAAGTACGGTGGTAAAATGAATTGATGCATATGTAACCTTAGATATATGCTCATTGGCTCCTATTTAAAAACGAATGACCTCTGGTGAGATAGTGTCCACTGTCCAGACAGACAACTTGCTAAAATCAACTTGACCCTACCTGGGGCGGCAGGTAGCCTAGTGGTTAGAGCGTTGGACTAGTAACCGAAAGGTTGCAAGATTGAATCCCTGAGCTGACAAGGTAAAAATCTGCCGTTCTGCCCCTGAACAAGGCAGTTAACCCACCGTTCCTAGGCCTTCATTGAAAATAAGAATTTGTTCTTAACTGACTTGCCTAGTTAAATAAAGGTAAAAAAATTAGAAGTCATGACTGAGATGATGTTATGCTATGCTACACTAGGTTAGGCTATATAATTTTTGCGAACTCGGGGGGCTGCCCCAGCCGGGACTCGGGTCCACCTTAAACGTTACGCCAAGAGGTCCGAGGTTGCTAGGTATCGGGTTAAGGTCGCCACACTGTCATGGCGTTCTACATCTGCTCTGCTACATCTGTGTCCCTTCGCAGGAGAACCCTTACGTGATGCTGCGACCGAACCACCAGGAGATGGAAGGGAACGAGCGCTACGAGGGCTTCTGTGTGGACATGCTGAAGGAGCTGGCGGACGTCTTGAAGTTCAAGTACCATATCAATCTGGTGGGGGACGGGGTGTACGGGGTATCGGGGACCAACGGTACCTGGACGGGCATGGTGGGAGAGCTCATCTCCAGGGTAAGAGCAACAGCGTCCTATAGTCAACCTTATTAATAGGGCCAGGAGTTTTTCCCGACCACATGACTTGATCAGGAAAACTCTGGGCCCTACCATCACCGTCCATATCCCTACCATTTACCCCCCTCTACCACTTCACAGCATAATGCCACTCGGACTATAGACCAATTCATAAAAATTCAATCAAATGGTATTAATGTAGCCTTTTTTAACAGCAACATGTCACACAGGGCTTTATAGTAATCAGGACTATTTACAGCCAGATCACCCCTAACAAATCCCTTGGTGTGACACAACTCATACTGTCTGTTCGTGAAACAATGGAGAGTCTGTCGTCACGGAAAATGTGTACACGACCATTGTGCGCTGTCTCCACAATGCTTGTGTACTTATTTTTTGGTCAGGAAAGCTCTCCGTTGCGTTACAACCGTTATGCCAAATGCGTTGCATCAGTTGTACAACTTTAGTGTGTATGGGGCCTATATGTGGGTGTTATGTGTGCAGACATACTGTGTCTCCGTGGACTCCAGAGTCAAACGATTCCATCTGATACGTGATAGGCTGAGTGTCTCGTAGTGAAACATGTCCCCAGTGATGTGATCGAGAAAAGTAGTGCCCAAAGCAATTGATTGATTTTTTCACATTCAGAGCATTCTACAGTAAGGGGATGTAACCATGCAGAGATGTGATGAGGAGGAGGAGGAGGAGAAAGAGGAGAAAGAGAAGAGTAAGAGAAGTAGTAGGAGTAGCGTAGGGGAGGAGGAGGAGGAGAACAAGGATGTAGAGGAGGAGCAGGACGAGCAAGGCTGTTAATTAGTCCAGATAATGCCCGATCCAGACGACACAGAGTCTTGAGTCGCGCGTCCCAAATGGCACCCTACTCCCTTCATCGCGCACTACTTTTGACCAGGGCTCGGGTCAAATAGTGGGCCACTTGGGACGCGGCCTTGGCTGTGTTCCGTTCACCCTTCCCACTCGGACACAGCTCATCTGTCCTAATGAATCTCCATTAGCCCTAGCCACCCTTGAGCGGACACACACAGCACAGAAATGCCTTTAAAAGGGCCCAGCTAACCAGGAGCTGGTGATGCAAAGCCATTAAGGAAATAAAGAAAGGATTGCCTGCTCTTATTATTGTATCAATTTGTCCCCCTGCAAGTTGTTTCTGGTTTGGTGACCTTGAGGAGGTCTCCACTCTGTCTAATTGCGCCTCACACGATACTGCTACGGAGTGCCGGAGTACCGAGGAACGTCGGAGAGGGTGAAGGTCGAGGCGAGACAGAGCGAGAAGGTGTGGGATCACTGGGTCCCTGCCTCTGAGCGCCACTCTCTGGAAAGACCTTCAAAATGGAAAGGACAATAGAGGAGAAGACTAGAGAAGAGGAGAAGGAGAGGGAGGAAGAGAGGGCGAGAGAAGAGAGGTTGTACTGCAGCTAGCCTATAGTGGCTAACAGGGTTAACACAGAAAAGTAGAGCGAACGCTGGGAGAAGAGAATGTATGGCCCAGCTTTCCACAAGCTTCCTATGCAAGGCTACAGTCTGCTAGCTGGGGACGGGGGCTTTACTTTAAGCAGCCATAGAGACGGAGACAAAGCCCTAGCGGGAAGATGAAATGCCACGTACAATGGGGAACCTCTAACTCAATGCATTATTCAGCAGCTGTAGGGACGGCTTAGATTTTCTTTTCCTATCTCTTTTTTTTCTGGGGCACAATCTTATGATTGAGCGAAAGTGGAAACAAGTGTGGTGGCATGGGGAAAGAATACAACGATGCATTATTTAAGAGCTGACTTCATACAGTTTGTTTTCTCTATCTATCTCTCTCTCTCCGCCCAGAATACTTTGAATAGCTGTTAGAGTCCAGTAATCAATATTAATATTCAATAGATGCATCAATATTTCAGCAGCCGCTACGGTTTCATGTTTCTTTTTCAGAAGAGGTGTGACTTCTTTCTGTTGTGGATTTCTTTTGCCTAGATACTTTTTGTTGTTGCGTTGGGGCTTGCTGGGGGGTGGCTAAATGCCTGGTTTTGCTTGTTCATTCAGAGCTGTTGTCAGTGAAAACACTGTAAAACAACCACTAAAAAGCCTTCCGGACTTTGTTCACCACCGTGTTAACACATGGAGCTCTGTTTTGGCTGTTCAAGTTATTCTGGACAGGACTGGCCAACTCCTTCACGGGCGTGTACTCAAACAGACTGAAGCTGTGAAAAGCCTTCCCCTGCACCCCCCTCTCTCTCAGTGTCTCTCTCTCTCTCTCTCTCTGTTCTCAACTGCTGCTCTCAGATCAAGGCAAAGGCATTATGATAGGCAGAGTCCTCATAGGACCACCTACTGTACATTGAAAAGTGTATGATACCCACTTGACAGGGTACATTAAAACATAACAAGACCCTACAGCTATACTACTGTCTATACTGTGTCTCAAACAAAGTTAATATTCTTGATTGGTCCACATTTGTTTGCTAGTTAATTTATTTTGTGTGTCAAGGTGCACTGTGACCATAATGGCATGGCCCTAACTGATGATGGGTGTGCTATCAGAGCAAAATATTTCCACAGATTCTTTTGGACAGAGCCTTCTAGCCAAGTTAACAGGGGGCACACTCACTTGGCCCGACAATCAGAAAAGGGGCTGATGGGTAAAACAAACAAAAAAATAAGGTCATGAATGCTGACGGCCGGATCCAGCACTGTAGGCAGGCAGGCTCTCCTCTCATTTAGAGTTGAGCTCTGACAATCCTCTTATTTTCCAACTGCGAAAGACAAAGAGCAGCATAGGGTTGCACTGGGTCCCAGGAGAGATGAAAATCCCTTGCAGATGCACTTTGTAGCGTCGGATGATTAGTGGGATTGAGCAGCCACTGCCACAGCCCTACCATGCCCAGTAGCACTGACTGACCGGCTGGCAGGCTGGCTCGGCCTGGCTGGCTGGCTGGCTCGGCCTGGCTGACTGGCTGGCTCGGCCTGGCTGGCTGGCTGGCTGACTGGCTGCTGTGTCAAGTGATTTGTCATAACAATCTGCCCTTCGCCTGCTTGCAAAAACATTGCACTCTGTGTGTCTCAAATGGCACCCTATTCCCTGTATAGTACACACATTTTTACCAAAGCCCTATGTGTCCTGCTCAGAAGCAGTGCACTACATATTAAATAGGGTGTCATTTGGGACGCAGGCCCTCCCCTTTGTTCTACACTCTGTTCTCCCTGGTGTCCTGCGTGAATCAGGTCTTGGACACAAAGCCAATGGTGGATTATGCTACATACTGCTGGCAGACTATGCATCACGGACAACAATGGCAGCACAGTAGGTGTGGAATTACGCTAGTCGCCTACTTACTACTTACTTTCCATGCATTTCCACCACCACAACCCAACTTTTGCTACTGTAGATTTACATATCTGTGCATATCTGAATGGTTGGTGTGGTGTATGTGTGTGTGTCTGTGTGTGGGTGCGTGCGTGTCTATTCCAGAAAGCGGATCTGGCCGTAGCGGGGCTCACCATCACCGCAGAGAGGGAGAAGGTCATCGATTTCTCCAAGCCTTTTATGACCCTTGGAATCAGCATCATGTACCGTGTGCACTTGGTAAGACTAACCTCTGACCTCTCTGACCCCTACAAACACACCTGGCTGACCCCTGACCCCTACAAACAGCTTGCGCCGACCCCACACCCCAGGCACCACGGGAGTCAGTGGACCGTGGCTAATGACCTAGCGGCCAATCATCAGCCTCGGTCTGGGAGCCGGTTCAGCCCCTCTCCTCCTCTCACTACATCCCTCTCCTCTCTCTACCTCCGCCAGAGTAACAGATGGTGTGCTCTGCTCCGTGATATGCTGGTGTGAATCGACCTTTCATTCCCAATCTCACTTCTCCTCTTATTTTGAATGGGATCTAATTCGCACCAATAACAGCCCTGAGCCCTGCGTATAGAACAAGACCCAGGCAACAGTTGTGGAAATCCAATACGGCTGTCTCTATGTTTTAACACCAGCCAACCATTAATCAAAGCCCTTCCCCCAATATCCAAGGTGACACGCTGGTATCTCCTTTGGCCACCGGCCGGATGGAGCCGCTTTGGACCGAGCGGTGGCGTGTAAAAACATTAATATGGCGTCCCAGTAGGGTATTTACTCACAGCCGCCCCTGTCCCCCCATCTGCGTCCCTCCCCTTTTCCTTGGTGCTAATAGGTGTAGCTGCCAGGAGAGAGGCTCCATTGGGCCAACAGTTGGTCAAATGAATCGATAGCAGCAGGTGCACAGTAAGTGGGCTGCCGTATCACCTCTATGGCGGGCTGCTGCTACTGCTGACGTGTTGGAACATGCTCACCGGCGTGTTCCTGCGAGCTGACGCGGCGTGGAGGAGGAGAGGGGAAGCCCACACACACTGCAGTGCAAGATTGACACACACACACACACACACACTCCTACTGCCCTAACAATGCAGGCACAGACAGACAGAGAGGGGGAAGGATAGAGGGATGAAGACCATGCGTAAGGTAACTGGCAGAGAGAGATGCGGAGCCTCCACTGCTTAAGATCAGGAGTGACGGGCGGAAGAGACTAACTACAAAGTGTGAGGGTCTGCTGCACTGATCTCTCTGTCTATCTGTCTGTCTGGAGTCTTTACACAGTACCTGTCCCCGGTGTCTCCTTCTTCTTCTCTCTTCATCTCTCTACCCAGTACTCCCTCCCTCCCAGCGCCCCTTGGCAATCTCTTAGGTCTCACACAGAGCTACAAGGCTCCAGCTCCACCATTCAATATTAGAATTTCTGTGACTGCACTTGTTTGGGTTTAATCTACTAGCTATTGATCTCTGACGCAGGGATTTCTACAAGGGACCCTGCTGCTTATGTCAGACTTTAATTGAAATTCTCAGCCTGATCAATAACAATGGGGAGAATGGATTAAAATAGAGATGCCTGTCGATTTTTTTTATGACCTGCTGCGTGGTCGTAGAATAAGCTTGCTACCAGGGCCTAATTACCGAACAGGCATGCAGGGCATGTGCCCCTGGAAGTAGATGCACTGGGGCCCCCAAATGCGTTAGTCTGGCCCTGCCTACTACAGTTTAATCTCTTTCTGTCCACGGTGCACCCCAATAGTGTGTCTGTGTTCTTAATCTCTTTTTGATTATCTTGATTAACTGGTTTGTTTTATAAAGTGTTTTGGGAGAGCGCGACAGTCCTCTTTTGATTACCCTACATCCTTCATCTCTCCATCTTGGAGTATACTCCGAGGCTTTACCATTCCCCCAATCTGTCCACTTGTTTCATCAAACCCCCTTTCTCTCATCATCCTCCACTTCTATGTTCTGAGGACGTCTTTCCACCAATCCCTCCCACCTAGTAGGAGTAGTAAAGACAGAAAGAGACAGAGAGAGAATGGAGAAGAGAGAGAAAGAGAGACTATTGAGGGTGCATATGGATATTAAAAACCTAATTAGACCCACACGTTAATTAGGGGTTGGTAGAGAGGGGAACGGTGTCACATTCACGAGCTGCCTTGTGGGAGTGTGGCACTGGGATCCTGATTGAGTGTGCCTGCCCTCCTCCAACCTCGCCCCAACCTCCACCTTCCCCGCTTCCCCTCTCCTGCGGGAGAGAGCACTGAGGGAATCTGGGACGGCGGCAAATCAGCAGCCCCCCGACCTCTCGCCACGTAAACAGAACTCCTCCGCCTCCGTGTTCACGGAGACCATAATGGCAGGGATGCGAGTGGCGGACCACAAATAGGGACGCATCTCTGAAGGTGGCTGGCGTTTGAAAAAAAGACGTGTTACTCTCCTTCACTCGGTGTGTTTCTGTAGTGCAGTCCCGCCTCCCTCCTAGGTTGAATACGTGTGGAATGACAATAAAGGGAGGGAAGAGGGCTATGATATGCTGGTGAAATCCTTGAACTCACTAAAGGTACAGACAGCACAGTATGAAGATAGAAATAGCTTCCCCAATAGAAATCCCAGAGGAAATGTCATGGCGACGCTGGCTAGCTAAGCGCATGCACAGAAACACGTCATCGGGTCTAGCGGTCGTCTCATTCCGAACTGTGCATGTGCAGGCAGTCAAATTGAAGGCAACCCTTTGATAAAAGTTGTTTTTGACAAAAATGAAAACCTATCAGTTTGTCACTTTCACGAGGTTGGAGTAATAACAAGTTCAACTACTTAAGACAATGGCTCGAATCGAGTTTGTGCCAAGGAAGACGTTTCGCTTCTCTCGTTGACTTCTCAAACCCCAAACCCCAGCCTGGTCTGCTTGGTCTGCTTCGCAAGCGTTCCCGGAAGTCTCGCGATGTTGCGCCTCTGGGTTTAGAAACTCTGTGCTAAAGGTCTTATATCCCGCCACTTAACACAGAGTAGAGCCTATGGGGAGAGGGGTTTGTATAACGCTTCATTTCCGATTGTTTGGATTGGCTTGTAAAATCAGCATGGGCAATGAGGCAGTTGTCACAACCGGCGCCTCCCGTCTCCTCTCTTCCTCTCCCCCGGTTCTCCATTTGATGGGATGATGATGATTATTGCACTCTGTAAAGCCCATGTCCAATAAAGACCTTCCTATTCAGTCAAAGCGCCATACATGCCTGGATACAGTCATGAGTACAGTCAGAGAGACCTGTTGTACAGTGCAGAGCCCGTGGTTGAGTGGTAACAGTCCTGACTTTTGGCACATGATCAGAGAGACCAGGGTTCAATTCCCGCTTTCCCGCAATGTCTAAATTGTAAAAGAAAGAGCCATTACATATTATAAACTGTATAATAAGTCATAGGTGCATATTTGTATATAACAAGTTATAAACCATTATATCTGCAGGCTTCAAGTAAAGTGTTACCAAAAAAATGACATGTTGTGATCGTAGCTGCCTTTGCCAGTCGGGATGCCCACCTTGACTACAGATCAGTGCAGATGACTGGCACCTCAAAGGGCTTCCTGACAGGCTGAGGGGGCTCTCTCTCCTATTTGAGAAGAAACAAACGTACCATCACAGCTTGCCATCCCTACCTACCTCCCTCCCTCCATCGCCCAGTACACACACACACACACACACACACACACACACACACACACACACACACACAGAATAACATTTTACCAACTTAACCCTTTAACTGGCACATGAAGAAAAAAATGTAAGAAAAAGTATTGTTCTGCAAAATATGCGTATATAGCCTCAATATAGGCTATTTATGGAGAATATTTGTTTGCGTGACATAAACTTTGATAAATAATGCATCGCAAACATCTCAACCAGCCCGGTTGAGTTGCCCAATTAGAGTAAATACATTTTGTATTGGAATTTGCATATACTTTTTCGTTTAAATTATATCTGCTTCATTTACTTATAATGGAAGATAGGCCTAGTTAAATGAGGACTGATATCAAATAAGAATAAAGTGTGATACGTTTGTGTGTCATAATATGAATATGCAAATGCATGTAAATTAATGTGCAGGCAGTAAATAATTATATGGATTTGAAAGGATTTTTCTATTTGCACAGACAAAGAAATATCAGAATAATATTTCTCTATTGTCCATTATCACTGACTTTGACTTAATAGCAACTCAACCACCGGATAGAGCATACTTCTCAAGAGTTCTTAAAATTGTAAACAGATTAGTAATTGAATCATTCTTAAACGGTGGTTTAAAGGCCAACAACATTTTACAACCTTGTAATTTCCCATTTTATACATTTTATACAAAAAAAATGTGTAGTAAATGAGGTTTTCAGCCATCTTTGAATGGGTGTTAAAATGAAAACCACATGATCATTTTACTAAATGTCATTGGTTGAGATGATAAAATATGCCAAACAAAATTCATATGTTTAATTTCATTTCAAATTGGTTGTCAAAATGAGCTCCAACGCCCAGTTGAGCTGCATGTTAAAGGGTTTTAACACTGCTGTGCTGAGATGTCTGGAGGGCCACAGGGAATGAGCTACTGTTGAATACAGGACAAGAGTAAAAATATGCTCCGTGGCTTTACACAAGCAAATAGAATGGTTGGCTGAGCCATACTTGATAGAAATGCCTAGAGAATACAAACATACTACTGTGACACTTTCAAGGTCTAACCTCAAAAAATACAGTCTGGTCACACAGACCTTCCCTTTGTCAGTCCCTTTCACTCTGTACTTGCATTTTTGATTCTCCTAGGCAACTGTTTACATTACATCAGGTGTGCCTACGTCTTTGTTCTATGTACTAACGTTACTTCTGGAAAGTTGAGCTCACTTCATAGTGTTATTGTGCGGTATGTCTCTCTCCCCCTCCTTCCATCCCTCTCTTTCTATTTCTCTCTCTCTCTCTCTCTCTCTCTCTCTGATCTTTTCCATCTGCTACTGTTGTGCTTATCTCCTCAACAGCTCTGCCCTTCCTTAATGGTCCCTTAGTGGAAGCTAAACAGGGAATTAAATAGAGTAGCTCTGTAAACAAAATGCTCGCTTCACTTGGCACCAGATTGGATGACCACAGGACACCTCGTGTCAGCACAACCTTCACCTAGTTACGTTTCGCCGATATATTCCTGCAGGAGTTGTCACTGCATTGCACCGCCATTGGCATGACCTTTTAATGTACGCCCTGCCTTTGTAACCGAGGTGGTTTGGAATGCCTTTTAACTTAGTGGGCTAAGACAGTCTTGTGGCATGCAGGAGACCCGGGTTTGAACCCGGCGATCACATCCTCAAAAAAGATACACGCACACACACACACACACACACTACCCTTTCTCGTTTCAAGACTCTCTCCGACACTAGAATGGCCCCTGACCAGTTTGAGTAGCGTTACAGAGTCCCCCTATCAGAGAGTACGGTGACGCTGGTACCATAAATGGATCATTTTCACAAGGCAGGCCCCCATCAGCTGGTAGCACCAGGCTCCTCAGGACAGGTCATTCCTAATTCTCTCTACTGTAACTAGAAATCTCCAGCTCCACTCCTATGTTTCTCAGTTACACTAATACAGGAGTGATTACAGGCACATGAATGAATGTCCGACCTCAACCAGGCCTTATTATGGATTAATTCATCATGAACATTTTTCAGATGCCCTTAAATCCTTTCCCTTCGCCGCACATGCAATATATTTTGGGGGGAGGGGGCATTTGAATTGCATGCATGTTGTATTGCTTATTATCACAGGGGTTGTCGTTTTGGTGAATTGATGGTACATGTGACATTTACTGTAAGTGGTCAAACAGCTTATTGTAGGATTAGACCTATTCTCATGACATATTCTTAACACAGTGAGGCCACATTTGATGTCAGATAACCTACATAGCTGTGCTGTTGCCCCTAACAACACCACGTCCGTCCTTGCAGTTCTTGTCTTTGATGGACTGTGCTGGTTTGGGTTTCTCCATGTCCATTGAAGATAATGTAATTGCCCCTAGCTGGTGCACTGGCCTTCTGCAGTCACTTTCAACCATGCATTTTCCAGAGCTCTATTTCAGATGTAATTGGTTTCATTTTGTGGACAATGGCAATCGGTGCTAAATAATTCAGCAATATGAATTAACTCCATATAGAACTCAGGCTGATAATCTCCCAGTAGTAAATCTAGACCTGAGGCATATGGCTCCATGTCTTGGAGTCTCCAGTCGTAGTAAACACAGGAACGTTCAGTCATAGGGATACATCTGTAGCAGATGTACTGGCATAGGGTGTATCTGTGTGTATGTAATGTAGCTAACCACCTCTCTCTCTCTCTCTCTCTCTCTCTCTCTCTCTCTCTCTCTCTCTCTCTCTCCGTGTGTGTGTGTGTGTGTGTTGTAGGGCCGCAGACCTGGCTACTTCTCCTTCCTAGACCCTTTCTCTCCCGGGGTGTGGCTCTTCATGCTGCTAGCCTACCTGGCAGTCAGCTGTGTGCTCTTTCTGGTCGCCAGGTGAGTCCTCCAACTCCTCTCAGCTCCACATTGACATCTACTGGTGCTTTGGAGGAACTGACACGTCATATGCAGCACAACTACAGTAGACACGTCTTGTGTCCCAATAATCTCTCCTTTTCCCCAATTGTGCAGTTGTTCATGGATTTGATAGGAAATGACTGGTATTTGTAAATTCCCTATAGCCCATGGAGTAGTGAACGAGTGCACACTTCAATAGGAAGGAGAGATGATTTAGTAGCAGGCAGCAACCCCTTGATATAATAATGTATGTATTTATTGTGTAAAAAGTTATTTTATTTTGGTGAGGTGAAAAACGGGGCGGGGGACACCTTTGTCATTTTGAAAGGTGATGATTTTGAAAGTTGATGGAAGTGGAACCATCTTGATTAAATGTTGATGTCGTGTGCCTGAAAGACAAATCAGATACATTTAAAAAAGCAACAATACAAGAAAACAACCTACCCCTGAGAAGTGACGACGACTGTAACGAGACATTCTGAGAGCAGGGGTTGCCAAAGGTGTGCTGACAATGATCTAAATACAATGTGTTACGCTCTGTGTTAAGTATTACCCTTGGAGATTTGCCTGAGTAGTCGAAGCATGCATTCAATAAATTACAGGTTTTTAGAACTTGTATCATTCTACAAACACGATAATATACCGGAAGCTGTCATGGCAGCTCAATCTTCTGCTCCATACAGTATATTTAGTAGCTTATTAGACCGCTTTCACTCACAGCAGACAGCAGCAGGTGTATGGGAGTGTACATCAGGTGTATGGGAGTGTACATCAGGTGTATGGGTGTACATCAGGTGTATGGGAGTGCACATCAGGTGTATGGGTGTACATCAGGTGTATGGGAGTGCACATCAGGTGTATGGGAGTGTACATCAGGTGTATGGGAGTGTACATCAGGTGTATGGGAGTGTTCATCAGGTGTATGGGAGTGTACATTACCTGACCCAGGGGGACTGAAAAACACGTCACACCACCTCATAGGACTCAAGGTGACTTTGTGCTCCGCTGACTGTTTAAGTTGTTGCATTTCCCCTCTAATTTCTCTCACCTGTGTGCCTGTGTCTGTTTAGACTCACCCCCTACGAGTGGTACAATCCCCACCCCTGCCTGAAGGGGCGCTGTAACCTCCTCATCAACCAATACTCGCTAGGCAACAGCTTCTGGTTCCCCGTGGGGGGGTTCATGCAGCAGGGGTCCACCATTGCGCCCCGCGCCCTCTCCACGCGCTGCGTCAGTGGAGTATGGTGAGTACAAATGTGTTTTTTTTCTCGCATGGTCCTTTCCAGCAAAGTTCCAGCAACTATGGTGGATGCGTAACCAGGCCCATCCAGTACACCTTTGGCTTAGCACAGCTTGGTTTGGCTCAGTAGTGTGAAAACGGTAATAGTGTACTTGATAAATCATACTGCTTGACTTAGACACCTTGGCTTTACAACATCTGTCTCGATGCAGACCTGAACCGTAATGTTGCTCAGATATGTCATTTCCACCATGGTTCCAGCCACTATGGTGGATGGTTAACCAGACAGGCTATCGCAGGTAAGCTCCGCTCGGTTCAGTAGTGTGATAAGGGAAACATGGGGAAATGTTACTTTGAAGTTCCTGAAGCTGCAGTAGAGAGGTCAAGGCCACAGGCAAAAGGTGAACCTCTAATTAGCAACCACTTATAAACCCTTAAGACGACGCTATGATCATATCATGTATGTGCCCCTGCTCCAATTAGCCTACCATCTGGGCCCTGAATATTTCCTATTTCCTATCCAATTAAGAGTCTGATACTATACTTGATACTGTACCGCTGAGGTAGTCTGTATGTCTGAGTCCATACCTGGTAGTCACTGAGGTAGCATATGTGCTTGAGTCTATAGCGGATACTGTACCTCTGAGGTAGTCTGTGTGAGTCTTTAAATTATACTTAATTTCCTTTATTAATTCGACCATTTAAAAAAAACAAGCGCACATAAAACTTGAAAAAGCCATACATGCAAATGAATATAATCATGGAGGATAACACACAATGAAGTCTGGGACTTATTTCCATTGTGGTCCTCTTGAAACAAGATGGCTAGGCAAGATCGAACACGGTTGAACACAGTACGACAGCGAGATACCAAAACATAAAAACAAAGAAGAAGAACATCTATCTCATCGTTGCAGTTACATCATAAGGGTCATTCATATGGGCACAGAAGACATCAAACCGTTTTTTACTTTATTTTTACAGCTGCCCAGAGAAGACGTCATTTTTATGTGCAGAGGCAATTCATTCCACTCTGAGGCTCCAGTATACTAGACAGTACCTTTCCCAGCATTACTCCTGAACCTGTATAAGCACACATTAGCAACACTTGATCTGGTGCTGGGATTGTGTGCATCCCTAACATGGGGAAAGTACTTAGTTAGATATCTGGGCGCAGAACCATAAATACTCCTGTAAACCAAACCCAGTCTAATCTGGGACACCCTAGCCTCAACAGGCAGCCAGTTTAGTTCCTGAAAGCAGCTCCTGCCTATGTGAGTACGTGGACTCACCTTCAAAACCCTGATCAGCTTATTCTGGGCTATCTGGAGCTTCCCCTTCAGAAGCTTAGATAAGCCCCCAAACCAGGAAGTACTAGCGTAGTCAAAATGGCATTGAATGAAGGCAGTGGCTAGCACACTCATGGAGTCCTTATCAAGCAGCTTGGACTTTCTAGCCAAAAATGTAGTCCTGACATTAACCTTCCGTAGCACTTTACTGGCCATGCTCACATCTCCCAAGCTTCCATCAAGGATGCATCCCAGGTAGCTAACAGATGTTTTAGTAGGCAGCACCTCACCCCCTAACTCCACTTTGATTTCAGAGGACCTACACAATTTAGGTCTGGACACAAAAGTAATTGCCTCAGTTTTACCTAAGTGCAGAGATAGCTTATTATCTCCAAGCCATTTGCTAATGTTAGCAAGCTCTGTGCTAAGAATGCTCTCCAACATAGTTTTACTTTTGATGAGACACCATCCGCATAAAGGAAAATACGGCAAGAACAAGCATCTTTCATATTCTTTATATACAGTTAAAACCGTAGAGGCCCAAGCACGCTCCCCTGCGGAATGCCATAACTCATTAGTCTTGCCTGAGAACCATAAACCTCAACTGTACCTCTGATGTAGTCTGTGTGAGTCTATAGATGATACTGTACCTCTGAGGTAGTCTGTGTGAGTCTATAGATGATACTCTACCTCTGAGGTAGTCTGTGTGAGTCTATAGCTGATACTGTACCTCTGAGGTAGTCTGTGTGAGTCTATAGATGATACTGTACCTCTGAGGTAGTCTGTGTGAGTCTATAGATGATACTGTACCACTGAGGTAGTCTGTGTGAATCTATAGATGATACTGTACCTCTGAGGTAGTCTGTGTGAGTCTATAGCTGATACTGTACCTCTGAGGTAGTCTGTGTGAGTCTATAGATGATACTGTACCACGGAGGTAGTCTGTGTGAGTCTATAGATGATACTGTTTCTCTGAGGTAGTCTGTGTGAGTCTATAGCTGATGCTGTACCTCTGAGGTAGTCTGTGTGAGTCTATAGATGATACTGTACCTCTGAGGTAGTCTGTGTGAGTCTATAGCTGATGCTGTACCTCTGAGGTAGTCTGTGTGAGTCTATAGATGATACTGTACCTCTGAGGTAGTCTGTGTCAGTCTATAGATGATACTGTACCTCTGAGGTAGTCTGTGTCAGTCTATAGCTGATACTGTACCTCTGAGGTAGTCTGTGTGAGTCTATAGATGATACTGTGCCTCTGAGGTAGTCTGTGTGAGTCTATAGCTGATGCTGTACCTCTGAGGTAGTCTGTGTGAGTCTATAGATGATACTGTACCTCTGAGGTAGTCTGTGTGAGTCTATAGCTGATACTGTACCTCTGAGGTAGTCTGTGTGAGTCTATAGATGATACTGTACCACGGAGGTAGTCTGTGTGAGTCTATAGATGATACTGTTTCTCTGAGGTAGTCTGTGTGAGTCTATAGCTGATGCTGTACCACGGAGGTAGTCTGTGTGAGTCTATAGATGATACTGTACCACGGAGGTAGTCTGTGTGAGTCTATAGATGATACTGTACCTCTGAGGTAGTCTGTGTGAGTCTGTAGATGATACTGTACCATGGAGGTAGTCTGTGTGAGTCTATAGATGATACTGTTTCTCTGAGGTAGTCTGTGTGAGTCTATAGCTGATGCTGTACCACGGAGGTAGTCTGTGTGAGTCTATAGATGATACTGTACCACGGAGGTAGTCTGTGTGAGTCTATAGATGATACTGTACCTCTGAGGTAGTCTGTGTGAGTCTATAGATGATACTGTACCTCTGAGGTAGTCTGTGTGAGTCTATAGCTGATACTGTACCTCTGAGGTAGTCTGTGTGAGTCTATAGCTGATACTGTACCTCTGAGGTAGTCTGTGTGAGTCTATAGATGATACTGTACCTCTGAGGTAGTCTGTGTGAGTCTATAGATGATACTGTACCACTGAGGTAGTCTGTGTGAGTCTATAGATGATACTGTACCTCTGAGGTAGTCTGTGTGAGTCTATAGATGATACTTGTACCTCTGAGGTAGTCTGTGTGAGTCTATAGCTGATACTGTACCTCTGAGGTAGTCTGTGTGAGTCTATAGCTGATACTGTACCTCTGAGGTAGTCTGTGTGAGTCTATAGATGATACTGTACCACAGAGGTAGTCTGTGTGAGTCTATAGATGATACTGTACCTCTGAGGTAGTCTGTGTGAGTCTATAGATGATACTGTACCACGGAGGTAGTCTGTGTGAGTCTATAGATGATACTGTACCTCTGAGGTAGTCCCAGTCGGTACGTCTGACTGCTGCTCCCTCTGTCCCTCCAGGTGGGCGTTCACCCTGATCATCATCTCGTCCTACACGGCCAACCTGGCTGCCTTCCTCACTGTCCAGAGGATGGAGGTGCCCATCGAGTCAGTGGACGACCTGGCTGACCAGACGGCCATCGAGTACGGCACCATGCACGGGGGCTCCACCATGACCTTCTTCCAGGTGAAGGGCATGCACACACACATGCAGACACACACGCACGCACGCACGCACGCATACCTCAAACATGGCCCCCTCCACTATAATAGATGACCTGTCACTGATCTTCTCTTAGACCCTGTCTGTCCCTTGTCTGTCCCCTGCTCCACCTCCACCTCCACCGACCATGACTTATCTATTTCCTGTCTGATTGTCAATATCCTCTTCCCCCTGAAGGAAAGCTCAGTGCTGCACCTGGAGAGATAGGCAGTCTGGGTCAGCCGCTGACTTTCCCTTTCAGCCTATGTAGCTGGCCTCAAAGCACGCTTTCATCTGTCAAAGAGAAAGAGAAAGGGCGGAGACAGAGAGAGAAAGACAAAGACCGAAAGGGAAACAGTCAGAGAGAGAGGGAGCTCCTCTCTCTCTCCTTTAGATTCCTATGGGGCCTCCTTTGTGCTCCAGAGCCCAAAGCATGCCCTCAGCCCTCAGATCAGACCAGATCTGACCGTGCTTCTCCCTCTTCTTGTCACATGACCCCCCCCCCCCTATATCACAGAACTCGCGCTACCAGACGTACCAGCGCATGTGGAACTTCATGCACTCCAAGCAGCCCAGTGTGTTTGTGAAGAGCACGGAGGAGGGCATCGCCCGCGTGGTCAACTCCAACTATGCCTACCTGCTAGAGAGCACCATGAACGAGTACTACCGGCAGCGTAACTGTAACCTCACCCAGATAGGAGGTCTGCTGGACACCAAGGGCTACGGCATAGGCATGCCAGTGGGTAAGTGTGGAGGGAAGATGGGGAGGAGAGAAGGGCATGGAGGAGAAGGAGAGAGTACCAATTTACACAACTCCAAATGGAGCGTGCATTTTTTGGGGCAAGTTTATGGGTTTTCTCTGCTCACTCTCGTGTTTATGAAAAGGAAATGCTGTCACTACATCACTTTCAAAGTCCATGAACAGTGGAAGCGAACTGGAATGAGTGAAATTATTTTAATCGACTCTTGGTATGGACTGGAGTTTGCTTGAAAAATCTTGTTCAAAGTGAAACCAACAAATGCATTGGTTTTTGTCTTTGAAAAGTGTTTCCCAAACCGGTCCTCGGAAACCCCCAGCCATACCACATACCAGTATTTGTTCAATTTGGAAAACACTGCCTTAGTGTACAGTGTGGGATATGCAAATCATAGGTCATAGGAAGGTTACGTTTACGCACACACATATAGACTAGCACTTATTGAAAAACTGCATTCATCATAATGCATAAAAACACATGCTACAGGAAACCTCCCGGGTGTAACGCTCGTCGTAATCCTCCTCGTCTGAGGAGGAGCAAGGATTGGACCAAAGCGCAGCGTGGTTTGAATACATACTTTAATTATTTAAACGAAGACGAAAAATACTTGACAAAATACAAAACAATAAACGACGTGAACAAACGAACGAAAACAGTACCGTGTGGCGAACAAACACAGACACGGCAACAATCACCCACAAACAAACAGTGAAAACAGTCATCCTTAATATGCTTCCCAATCAGAGACAATGACAAACACCTGCCTCTGATTGAGAACCATACTAGGCCAAACAATAAACCCAACATAGAAACACATAACATAGAATGCCCACCCAGCTCACGTCCTGACCAACTAAACAAGACTGAACAAAGGAAATAAGGTCAGGAACGTGACACCGGGAATGTATCTATATGCTCACTCATTGACGAGACGGTCTTTGCAGGGCTGTGACCCTCTGTACATCTCCTCCCTCCTCAGGGTCAGTGTACCGGGATGAGTTTGACCTTGCCATCCTCAAGCTGCAAGAAGACAACCGTCTAGAGATCTTGAAGAGGAAATGGTGGGATGGTGGCAAGTGTCCAAAGGAGGAGGATCACCGTGCCAAAGGTGCCATTACCCCTCCATCTGTCATTCTCTCTCTATCCATCCATCCATCTATCCTTCCCCCTTGTCCGCCCCCTCTCATCTTACTCACCCTATTTAGACAGGTATAGTATCAGGGTCACTGTGATGCTGACTGTGGTGTGTGTGTGTGTGTGTGTGTGTGTGTGTGTGTGTGTGTGTGTGTGTGTGTGTGTGTGTGTGTGTGTGTGTGTGTGTGTGTGTGTGTGTGTGTGTGTGTGTGTGTGTGTGTGTGTGTGTGTGTGTGTGCGTTTGTGACTCTCTCTATTTCTCTCTCTCCCTCTCTCCCTCCCTCTCAGGGCTCGGCATGGAAAACATAGGCGGTATCTTCGTGGTGCTGGTGTGTGGTCTCCTGGTGGCCATATTCATGGCTGTGCTGGAGTTTATGTGGTTTCTGCGGCAGACGCCCGGAACAGAGGTGAGAGAGGGCTATTTTACCTGCATCTGCTTTGTCTCCCTCTCCCCGCCCTGATGCTCTCTTCTCCCAGACCCAGCTCAACTCCAGGAGCAGCAATCCCCACAAGCCCACTATGCTGCCTCACACATGGGGGAACACACAGCTTCCTATCCCTGCCACCCCTTGCCGAGTGGGCGCCATGGCCTTTATTTGCCTCCGAGACCTTACAGCACAAAGCCAAAGATAATACCTGACATACAGTATCTAACTATCAATCTACAGGCCTTTAGGTAATAGACTTCAGCTGTCTCCACTGGTAGTGAATGTGGCTTCACACGCTGTGCTTTTGTTCTTGAGCAGCCTAAAATCAGCCCCCTTCGAATGAACATTTGAATGAGACGTAGTTTCGTGGTTTGACATTTATTTTATTTCCGTTTCGGCAGTCATTTTCTGTCATGTTTTTCTTCACGAAATAGGATTGTGTTTTCAATTGGATTTGTTCCCGATACAACACCGTGATACAAAAATTCTAATAATATCTAAATAAACCAGCATGTTTACAGAAAAGCCTATGCCACCTGACTTATTTTGGTAGGGGGACTAGGAAACAATCAAGTGTGTGTGTGTGCGTACAAGCTGTCTATCGATCTAATTGCTTATTTGGATTGACTTATTTGATTTTTGTCAGTTGGCATGGCTCATAGCCCACACAGTGCCTCTGTAAGCGTTTCCCTTCTATTACATGGTACAAAGGGAGATGCCATGGGCCAACACAGTTAGAAAGATGTACTGTGTGACTACATCTCTGTTCTCTCCTCACAGAGAGGAGACAGGCACACTAGCACACACAGATACAGCAACACCCATGTAATGCAGTTTGGGCAATATGGGCAATTAGTCTTATGTCATAGAGATGACAATGGCTAAATGTACAATGTAACCAATATTTTGCAATCATTTCATATAATATATACGAATGTTAAACAACCTAGAGGAAATATATCAATATTTAACCATCAAGTACGGTATACAATGTTGTACAGTTGTCTGTTTTTCTTTGAAGACCCTAGGTTGTCGTTATATTTTCTCAACAAACTACGTCTTCAGTTCCTTTTCGTTAGATATTGTCACGTTTAAATGTCCAGTGCATCCCATTCTATCTTATTTGTGTAGCTGTTGTCTGTCCGTCAGTCTCTGATCTTGCAGTGTGTCAGTGAGATCACCCGGCCTCTCTCTCTCTCTTCCCTCTCTCTCCCTGTGTGTGTTGCAGCTGTCGGTGTGTGAGGAGATGTTACGAGAGCTCCAGGGCATCGTCCTGTGCCGGGACAGCCTACAGCTGAGGCGTCGGCGGGGGACGACCATGCTCCGTCCTCGCTCCCTGCCCCTGGAAGAGCGCCGGGCGAGGGCCGCCGCCGTCAGCCTGAGCAATGGCAAGTTGTGTGGCGCTGCCGCCGGCCTGCCCCTCTCCGAGCCCCTCTCCCACAGACTGGCGCAGGAGGCGGCTTTGGTGGCGCGTGGCTGCAGCCACATCCGTATCTGCCCCGAGTGCAGGCGCTTCCAGGGGCTGCGCGCCATGCGTCCCGGGGGAGGCCCCGGCCACGGCGCCTCGCCCACCCACAGTGAGGAGAGCATAGAGTGGGAGAAAACGACCAACAGCAGCGAACCCGAATAACAATGACCCCCCCCCCCCCTTGTTGGACAACCCTTTTACCTACCTAGACCACCACACACCCACTGTACTACTGTACCCAGTAGGCACGTCTCCACAAGGGCAACAGGGGGCATCATGGGAAGGTCATGTGGTACTGTGACAGGAGCTGCCTAGTTCCTGGTGTATTTGATTTGGGAGGACGGTGGCTGGGGCGTTGGCTTTGGCTGTGGAAATTTTGGGCACGTCCCCCCTGGAAGGGATCTTTGAGTTGAGTAGAGCTCTGGAATGATGCCCTGGGCTTAGTGATGGAACTCCCGTTGTACATGTCAATAGAGACTACCAGAGGAAGTCCGTGAGAGGGGACACGACCTCTCTGTATGGGCTGTCTGTCTCGAAGGCCCTATGCCCTGTCTAGGATGTGAAGGACACAGGTTACGGGGCATTTGTACTATGCAGTATTTTCTGTCACTCGTGCTAATTGTTGATTTGTTTATAAATTATTTGTCCTTTTGTTGTGTTCTTGATATTGATCATATTGTTACTATTCTATTGTTCTCTGAGAGGGTACCATTTTTTATTTTCTCGAGAGCTGTGGACATTATTGCCTTTTCAGAGCTAAAAACAGAGAACACGTAGAAAAATACTTCCAATTCAGCATCATTCTTTGAAAGTGCCGACAAAAAAAGAGGATATTGAGCGATGGGAAAGCACCACGGCCTTGAGACGACGACGACGACGACGAGAACTGAACATGAAAACAAACACAACGAACACAAAACAAACACAAACACAATCGTTTTATATTAGTGACTGTATCCTATATGAAAATGTGTTTTCAACATGTTTCTGAAAGACAGCGACGCATGTCAGCAGGTGTGATGCTGATGATTGGAGGGGAGAATGAGTTTCCCGTTCAAACAATTTGCCCAGAGACACAAAGAACCCCAATGTAATCAGAAATAGTCCTCATTCATTCCCTTTGCGCATGTGTGGGCCCTGTCTCTTGATATTGCCCCCGGATCACAAGTCATAAACAATACTAGGAACCACAACATCCCACCATTTTGAGTTTCTTTCCATTGTCCACTGTGGTATACAGTATCATATGAATCCCATATACTGTAAGAAATTGGTATTGGTTCGCTATTTCCAATTTGTGCTCTCCATTCCCTCTGTTCAACTCACTCCCTTTGTCATCGTGCTGCACCATTGCCTCGACATGACTCAGACACAATCTCTGCGGCATGCACTACACACTCACACATGTAGGCACACAGGCATGTGCACACACACACAATACACACAAGCAATGCAGATAGTTACACTGCAGAGGTAGTCATACTGAGATGGTGGCATTGGGGAAGAATTCAACACATTCCAGAAGAAATTAAAACTCCCAGTAAATGTTTTTTACAGGAATTTTTATTTGATTTATTAAAGACTCCACCCAAAATGAAACATTGTCTGACGTTTTCGAGGTGTTTGAAGTCTTTTATGGGACATTTATTCCTGGATCCCCATTTTGTAAATTCCGCAATATAATTTCGAGAAAGGATATGGTGCCAATTATTCCCATTAATTTAGGATATAGGTCTGCAGATTTCCCAATGACAACAAACCTTGTCCAATAAGAAACAATCATTTTAATTCTCTTTTGCCATTTAAAAAAAAAAGCGTTTTCCATCACATGCCTTAATGAATACAATCCTTGTAATGAAATGAAGGCCATCCCCGTCCAGATTGGATTTGTGGAGCAAAGCTGTACTTTCTCCATGTGTTCATTCAAGTTGATTTAGTCAATGTACCATATCGCAAATTCATTGATGTAGCATGTAATGTTACTCATTTTCCTTTAGGAAGTTGGATGTTTTATATGTTGCTGGTGGTGTCCTTGGGATTCATTGTTTTGTCTGTGCTTTTCTACTAAATTGACTAAAATGAGTGGGCGAAAGTGAACAACTGTGGTCTGTCTGTCAACATTAGGCTTTGATGGATCCGCCTCCTTGACGATGCCCAAGGGGTGTGCCACTCATATGTCAAGAGTGCCTGAAACCAGGCCATCTTGACAAAGTATTCGATTGGAGGTATGCCAGGTTCATTTGTATTTGTCACATCCAATCTAAAACCTGGACCTTAAATCTGAAGGGACTCTTTCAGCATTTGAATTAAATCCACTATTAAGTTGATTTCATTCATCTCTAAAATTGCTTTTCAAGGCATCTATACAAAGTGCCAGTCAAACACCGGATTTCCGCACAGGATATGCATTCTCCTGCCTTAGTGTACTTGGTTGAAGGTGTATGACCTAGGCCATGCATTTTTACAATGATGTTAATGAAACGGCTGAGCAGACAGCTTAGTTTGGGTCAATGAGGGTCTGAGACTGTAGAAGGAACTGTTGTCTATTTTCATAATGCCTTAATCTACATCCATTGCGCCAGCAGGCCACAAATGCAAAAGATCCCTTAAGAACAGTGGTATTCAAACTTTTTCAGCGGGGCATACATTTTTTCCACCAGAATTTCTGGGGACACCATTTTCTTCCGAAGAATTTCTTGCGACCCCCACCTCAAATATAATGGCACAACCTTAAAATCATTTTGTTTTTTTACATCAACAATAAACCATAAATTCATTGCATTTTCCTCATATACATTTTTTTAAGAAACCAATAAATACATGTACTCAATCAAATTCTATTTTCTAATTATCTTTCTCAGAAACATTTTAATATATATTCCATACAATAATCTGTACTCATAATGTTTTGTTCCTAATATACATCTATACACTGATTGAGTGTAAAAAATATTAGGAACACCTGCTCTTTCCATGACATAGACTGACCAGGTGAATCAAGGTGAAAGCTATGACCCCTTATTGATGTCACTTGTTAAATCCACTTCAGTCAGTGTACATTGAGACAATTGAGACATGGATTGTGTATGTGTGACATTCAGAGAAGGAATGGGCAAGACTACCATGCCCTATTTAAGTGCCTTTAAATGGGGTACGGTAGTAGGTGCCAGGCGCACCGGTTAGTGTTTTAAGAACTGCAATGCTGCTGGGTTTTTGGCGCTCAACAGTTTCCTGTGTGGATCTAGAATGGTCCACCAGCCAAAGAACATCCAGCCAACTTAACACAACTGTGGGAAGTATACAAGTCAACATGGGCCAGCATCCCTGTGGAACGCTTTCGACACCTTGTAGAGTCCATGTCCTGACGAATTGAGGCTGTTTTAAGGGCGAAAGGGAGTGCAGCTCAATATTAGGAAGGTGTGTACACTCAGTGTGTATATATATATATACAATAGACATATATATATATATATTATGTTTTGTTTTGTCGACCCCACTGCAGCCTAGCTTTGAATACCACTTTTTAAGAACGTTCTCTTGCTTCAATACTAGAAGATCGCTAGTGAATTCCTTTAGTAGCCAATGCCAACACATTCAACAAATATGACGTTCATATTCCCCATTTAAAAGTCCCTCAATTACACCAAATATGGTGTTGCGACTTAACACTTCCTTTACTTGTGGTATGCACAGCCATACTTTTCCTTAGTTTGATTTTACAAATAGACTTGGGATCATCATCTGTTTTCAAAGGATTCGATTTCTTCTCATGTCTGTTCATTATACCACTGGAGACCAGTCCGACATGTTTCCATACAATGTGAATACCCGTAAATACATTTAGTTTGATGCTCTACGAGAGGTTTTACCCTGTGAGTGAAGTCGTCCTGGTTTTGCTGTGTGACTATTCTCTGAGAGGTGTTTGCTGTACAGTGTGTTTGTTTTTGAGCTCCTAAGGATACAGAGAGAGGGGGTAAAGAATAAGCTGTACAGCGCTCATTGTTTTATCATATAGAGGCTATAGTGTCAATCCTCTTATGGAACTTTATTGTCATAGGTGTGTGAATACAGAATGCTCAACAAGGGTTTCCCAGTGGAGGTTCCAGGGGCTCTTTATTTCTACAAGCCCTTACCTTAATTAACCAGTATCCACATCAAATTGAACTTGTGTGAACACACACACACACACACACAAGCACACACATACTGCACACACGTCTACAGGCATGATGAACAATGACACATTCAAACATTCAATCTGCAGGTTTTCTATAAGGAGATTGTATGTAGCTGCTAGGTCACAGAGGCTGCATACAAAATGGTACCCTTTTGCTATTTCCTGCTCTGGACAAAAGAAGTGTGCACTATATAGGGAATAGGGTGCCGTTTGGGACAAACACTGAGACAGCGTGGGGTCAGCTGGATGAGCTCCCGAGTTTAGGGAATGCATAGTGGGATTCTGTGCTCCCAACTTTTATGCATCGAAAACATTCACAGACTTTCAATCAAGCGTAGTTGGAATAAGATTGCCAATTACCTTGAAGGCTGAAGGGAGTTGAATTGGAATGAAGAGGAATCGTCACGTAGAAGTAGCACTCTGAGACTTTCACTGGGAGACCCTGAGTAGGATGGCAGGATTTGGTTGCTATATTTTATATGCTTTATTTTCTTATGTTGTCCTTTTTATTCCAATATAAATACATTTCTTAAAACATAAACCGCCGATCTGAGGGTTTCCTGTTTGTCCTGTTGTCTTTATTCAACGTTGTAAGGCCATGCAAAATTTTAACACGTATGGTGAACAATATTCACAGTTAAATAGGCAGGTAATCCCAGCTGTTAGAGGGGCGAGCCAGCAGCCGGAGGGTTGCGAGATCAAATCCCGGGTCCGACAGGAAAAATCTGGCGGGAAGTGAGCTGGCAACTGAAGGGTTGCTGGTATCAAATCATAGATGCCCTTGCCTGCCTCTGTGCCTTTGAGCAAGGCACTTAACCCACCATAACACAGTGTGGCAGCTCCCGCACCTCTTCGAAACCTGTACATGTATATATGTATGTCTTTCAGAGGGGTTGGGTTAAAAGCGGAAGTCAAATTTAAGTTTGTTGTGTGCACTTCACCAATAAAGTGATTTTAAGATCTTGATCTTAATTGCATTTTCCAAGGCTGACAAAGTAAAACCTGGGCCCCTACTCACAAAGCGAATAGTAGTTCTAATCTAGCATCAGATATAATCTTGTTAATTATGATCTAAAAGGCAAAGGAAAGATTCTACAAATGAAATGTTACAACAAAAGGGACACGTTGCTTCTTACTTGACTTGCCTAGTTAAATAAAGGTTCAACAAAAATAACTAAATAAACTCAAGCTTCTCAAGTACAAGCCTACACTAAATAGTGTGGGGGATATACAGATCTCTTCCTTAAAGCTAATGAAATGAGGTTCACAACTAGGGTTGCAAAGGGAGGAAATATTACTGGAAACGTTCAAAGTTTTCCAGTAAACTACCAGAATTTTGGTATCATTCAAGAATTGTATGTAATCTATCACAAAACATTTAGTGTGCCTTTTGGGTACTTGAGATTATCACAGTTGTCTGTAATTATCTCTGGCCCTCTCTCTGGCTTTATCACATGTAAAATATATGAAATAATTCAATAAGATGATTTTAAAATTAAACATAGAATGATGTAGCTGTAAAGCATTATCCTAAATATAAACCATAAATTTACTGAATACTTTTGGTGTTTATTTAATATGAGAGTTTCAGCATAAATAAATACAGTACCAGTCGAAAGTTTGGACACACCCACTCAAAATAAGAATTTGTTCTTAACTGACTTGCCTAGTTAAATAAAGGTAAAATTTTAAAAAATTCAAGGGTTTATCTTTATTTTTTACTATTTTCTATATTGTTGAATAATAGTGAAGACATCAAAACTATGAAATAACACATGGAATCATGTAGTAACCAAAAAAGTGTTACAACAAATCAAAATATATTTGAGATTCTTCAGAGTAGCCACCCTTTGCCCTGATGACAGCTTTCCACACTCTTGGCATTCTCTCAACCAGCTTCATGAGGTAATTAATAGCTGTGCCTTGTTAGAAGTAAATTTGTGGAATTTCTTTCCTTCTTAAGGCTACTTTGAAGAATCTCAAATATAAAATACATGTTGATTTGTTTAACACTTTTTGGATTACTACAGTCATGGCCAAACGTTTTGAGAATGACACAAATATTAATTTACACAAAGTTTGCTGCTTCAGTGTCTTTAGATATTTTTGTCAGATGTTACTGTGGAATACGGAAGTATAATTACAAGCATTTCATAAGTGTCAAAGGCTTTTATTGACAATTACATGAAGTTGATGCAAAGAGTCAATATTTGCAGTGTTGACCCTTCTTTTTCAAGACCTCTGCAATCTGCCCTGGCATGCTGTCAATTAACTTCTGGGCCACATCCTGACTGATGGCAGCCCATTCTTGCATAATCAATGCTTGGAGGTGGTCAGAATTTGTGGGGTTTTGTTTGTCCACCCGCCTCTTGAGGATTGACCACAAGTTCTCAATGGGATTAAGGTCTGGGGAGTTTCCTGGCCATGGACCCAAAATATTGTTTTGTTCCCCGAGCCACTTAGTTATCACTTTTGCCTTATGGCAAGGTGCTCCATCATGCTGGAAAAGGCATTGTTCGTCACCAAACTGTTCCTGGATGGTTGGGAGTAGTTGCTCTCGGAGGATGTGTTGGTACCATTCTTTATTCATGGCTGTGTTCTTAGGCAAAATTGTGAGTGAGCCCACTCCCTTGGCTGAGAAGCAACCCCACACATTAATGGTCTCAGGATGCTTTACTGTTGGCATGACACATGACTGATGGTAGCGCTCACCTTGTCTTCTCGGGACAAGCTTTTTTCCGGATGCCCCAAACAATCGGAAATGGGATTCATCAGAGAAAAGGACTTTACTCCAGTCCTCAGCAGTCCAATCCCTGTACCTTTTCCAGAATATCAGTCTGTCCCTGATGTTTTTCCTGGAGAGAAGTGGTTTCTTTGCTGCCCTTCTTGACACCAGGCCATCCTCCAAAAGTCTTCGCCTCACTGTGCGTGCAGATGCACTCACACCTGCCTGCTGCCATTCCTGAGCAAGCTCTGTACTGGTGGTGCCCGATCCTGCAGCTGAATCAACTTTAGGAGACGGTCCTGGCGCTTGCTGGACTTTCTTGGGCGCCCTGAAGCCTTCTTCACAACAATTGAACCGCTTTCCTTGAAGTTCTTGATGATCCGATAAATGGTTGATTTAGGTGCAATCTTACTGGCAGCAATATCCTTGCCTGTGAAGCCCTTTTTGTGCAAAGCAATGCTGGCGGCACGTGTATTCTTGCAGGTAACCATGGTTGACAGAGGAGGAACAATGATTCCAAGCACCAGCCTCCTTTTGAAGCTTCCAGTCTGTTATTCGAACTCAATCACTGACATGATGTCAGCTGGTCCTTTTGTGGCAGGGTTGAAATGCAGTGGAAATGCTTTTTGGGGATTCCGTTCATTTGCGTGGCAAAGAGGGACTTTGCAATTAATTGCAATTCATCTGATCACTCTTCATAACATTCTGGAGTATATGCAAATTGCCATCATACAAACGGAGGCAGCAGACTTTGTGAAAATGTATATTTGTGTCATTCTCAAAACTTTTGGCCACGACTGTACATGATTCCATTTGTGTTATTTCATAGTGTTGATGTCTTCACTATTATTCTACAATAGAAAATAGTGAAAATAAAGAAAAATCCTTCAATCACTAGGTGTGTCCAATCTTTTGACTGGTACTGTATGTCAATATGAATTTGTTGTACATTTTTTGGCGTCAAACCGGTGGCAGTTGCGAAAAAAGTCAATAGTTGGATGAGTTGCAGAGGTAATTGAAAACAATGCCATTGTTGATTAGAAGCTTTTTTCATTAATTAGGCTATTTTCTCTTGAACCATATGGTCTATCTACTAGAACTCATGGACATTATGGATACAGATATATAAATAATACTATATATGGATTCAAGTTATTCAAGTGTAAATGACCAAAGTTACGATATAGTGCCATACATTTTCTGTTAATTACCCAAATTACTAAAGATTTGCAACCCTATTCACAACTCAATCTGTCTGCATTTCCTCAATGGGGTTTTCTCTATCTCTATCTCTATCTCTATCCATGACTGCAGAGCTGACACCTCAGACCTGGTTCCAACTTATTTATATTGTTACCCAACCCCAGTTCTCCCTCTCCTTTTCTCTCTTCGTGCAGATGCCTCTCTAGACAAGGGCCTGTATTCATAAGACGTCTCAGAGTAGGAGTGCTGGTCTAGGATCAGGGCCCCCCTCTCCGTGTAGTCTTATTTATTATGATCTAAAAGGCAAATATGATCCTAGATCAGCACCCATACTCCGATACAGTGTATGAAGACTGGCTCAAATCCCCATTTGCACTAAAGTTGGCATTGCATAGCCTAGCAAAACGTCACCACCTGTGTGCCGTGATGAACTCTGCTTGTTGTGAGAGAGACTTCTCATCCCCTGCGATCTCTGCTGCTAGCTCAACATAAATAAAGCAGATCCCCATCCAGCAGCCTCGGAGATGCAGGAATTTATCAAATGGATGCAAACTTAAGGCCTGCAGTCCGTGTGTGACTCCCCTGGCATCGCCATGGAAGTTGGAACCCATTCTGATTTGAATGAGGCAAGAGAATTCTCTCTAGATAGGATGGGGATGATACTGGGTTTTGCCCAAAAACTCAATACTGTTTCCTGTAATGAAGATTCTACGGCTCTTAGTCTTTTTTAAATTTTTATTTATTTCACCTTTATTTAACCAGGTAGGCCAATTGAGAACAAGTTCTCATTTACATCTGCGACCTGGCCAAGATAAAGCAAAGCAGTGCGACAAAAACAACAGCACAGAGTTACACATAAATAAATGTGCAGTCAATAACACAATAGAAGAATCTATGTACAGTGTGTGCAAATGTAGAAGAGTAGGGAGGTAAGGCAATAAATAGTAATAATAAATAATTACAATTTAGCATTAACACTGGACTGATAGATGTGCAGATGATGATGTGCAAGTAGAGATACTGGGGTGCAAAAGAGCACGAGGATAAGTAACAATATGGGGATGAGGTAGTTGGGTGTGCTATTTACAGATTGGTTGTGTACAGGTACAGTGATCGGTGAGCTGCTCTGACAGCTGATGCTTAAAGTTAGAGAGGCAGATATAAGACTCCAGCTTCAGGGATTTTTGCAATTCGTTCCAGTCATTGGCAGCAGAGAACTGGAAGGAAAGGCGGCCAAAGCAAGTGTTGGCTTTGGGGGTGACCAGTGAAATATACCTGCTGGAGCTCGTGCTACGTGTGGGTGTTGCTATGGTGACCAGTGAGCTGAGATAAGGTGGGGCTTTACCTAACATAGACTTATAGATGACCTGGAGCCAGTGGGTTTGGCAACGAATATGTAGTGAGGGCCAGCCAACGAGAGCATACAGGTCGTAGTGGTGGGTAGTATATGGGGCTTTGGTGACAAAACGGATGGCACTGTGATAGACTACATCCAATTTGCTGAGTAGAGTGTTGGAGGCTATTTTGTAAATGACATCGCCAAAGTCAAGGATCGGTAGGATAGTCAGTTTTATGAGGGTATGTTTGGCAGCATGAGTGAAGGAGGCTTTGTTGCGAAATAGGAAGCCGATTCTAGATTTAATTTTGGATTGGAGACCTCCCAAACCCGGATCCGGGATCCCCCCCATCAAAAAAGCTGACTAGCATAGCCTAGCCTAAAGCCACAGGGATATCATATAATAAAATGTTCATGAAATCACAAGTCCAAGACACCAAATGAAAGATACACATCTTGTGAATCCAGCCATCATTTCTGATTTTTAAAATGTTTTACAGGGAAGACACAATATGTAAATCTATTAGCTAACCACGTTAGCAAAAGACACCACTTTTCTTACTCCACCATTTTTTTACTGCATCAGTAGCTATCACAAATTCGACCAAATAAAGATATAAATAGCCACTAACCAAGAAACAACTTCATCAGATGACAGTCTGATAACATATTTATTGTATAGCATATGTTTTGTTAGAAAAATGTGCATATTTCAGGTATAAATCATAGTTTACCATTGCAGCCACCATCACAACTCTCACCAAAGCGACTAGAATAACTACAGAGACCATCGTGTATTACCTAATTACTCATCATAAAACATTTCTTAAAAATACACAGCGTTCAGCAGATGAAAGACACAGATCTTGTGAATCCAGACAATATTTCAGATTTTGTGTTTTACAGCGAAAACACAATATAGCGTTATATTAGCTTACCACAATAGCAAACATCACAACAGCATTGATTCAAGGCAAAAATAGCGATAACGTATAAACCACCAAAATATATTAATTTTTTCACTAACCTTCTCAGAATTCTTCAGATGACAGTCCTATAACATCATATTACACAATGCATATAGAGTTTGTTCGAAAATGTGCATATTTAGCGCCACAAATCGTGGTTATACAATGAGAAAAGTAGCAAAGCTGCCCAGAAAATGTCAGGAGAAATCTTTGAAGAGGCACCTATTCTAATCAGTAACTATTCCAAAACTTGACTAAAAAATACAGGTTGGACAGCAATTGAAAGACAAATTAGTTCTTAATGCAATCGCTGGGTTACATTTTTAAAATTAACGTTACTGCGCAATACAGCGTGCGCTAAAGCGAGACCGCACCATAATTCATGGCGGAATTATTATTTGACATTTGTCAACATAAGTACGAATTAACAGCATAAAGACTGCTTACTATTAGCTGAGCTTCCATCAGAATCTTGGGCAAGGTGTCCTTTCTCCAGAACAATCGTCTTTGGGTTGAAAGATGTCCTCTTGTCCTGTCGAAATAGCCGCTAACGTTAGCCAACCACTGGAGTGGTGTCCAACTCGTGAAAGCGCATGACAAAGAAATCCCAGAAAATCGCAATAAACTGCTATAAACTGCTATAAGTCGGTTTAAATTAACTACCTTATGATGTCTTTAACAACTATAACGAATAAAAACATGACCGGAGATACAGAACTGCTAAAACGAAAGCTTTGCAGGAGGCCATAGTGATGTCCCTGATGCGCCAGGCGCACCGTTGAAAAGGACGGTACTTCCGTTCCACGGTCTTATATAGGGTCCCAGATTGCGCAATCGACTCCATTCAAATTCTCACCGCTTACTGACATCTAGAGGAAGGCGTATGCAGTGCATGTAGCCCGATGGCTTACATGGGGACTTATAAACTGACCTCAGAACAGGGACCTCGATTTCTGAAATCTCACTCCCTGACAGGAAATGTGCTGCAGAATGAGTTCTGTTTCACTCAGAGAAATAATTCAAACGGTTTTAGAAACTAGAGAGTGTTTTCTATCCAATAGTAATAATAATATGCATATTGTACGAGCAAGAATTGAGTACGAGGCAGTTTAATTTGGGAACTCATTTTTACAAAGTCGAAATGGCGCCCCCATAGGCTCAATAAGTTAATGTGAGTCTGGAAGGAGAGTTTACAGTCTAACCAGACACCTAAGTATTTGTAGTTGTCCACATATTCTCACAGAACCGTCCAGAGTAGTGATTCTAGTCGGGCGGGAGGGTGTGGGCAGCAATCGGTTGAAGAGCATGCACTTAGTTTTACTTGCATTTAAAAGCAGTTGGAGGCCTCGGAAGAAGTGTTGTATGGAATTGAAGCTCGTTTGAAGGTTTGTTAGCATGGTGCCCAAAGAAAATCCAGATGTATACAGAATGGTGTCGTCTGCGTAGAGGTGGATCAGAGAATCACCAGCAGCAAGAGTGACATCATTGATATATACAGAGAAAAGAGTCGGCCAAGAATTGACCCCTGTGGCACCCCCATAGAGACTGCCAGAGGTCCAGACAACAGGCCCTCCGATTTGACACACTGAACTCTATCTGAGAAGTAGTTGGTGAACCAGGCGAGGCAGTCATTTGAGAAGCCAAGGCTGTTGAGTCTGCGGTGATTGAGAATGTGGTGATTGACAGAGTCGAAAGCCTTGGCCAGGTCGATGAAGACGGCTGCACAGTACTGTCTTTTATCGATGGCGGTTATGGACCTTGAGCGTGGCTGAGGTGCACCCATGACCAGCTCGGAAACCAGATTGCATAGTGGAGAAGGTACGGTGGGATTTGAAATGGTTGGTGATCTGTTTGTTAACTTGGCTTTCGAAGATTTTAGAAAGGCAGGGCAGGATGGAGATAGGTTTATAACAGTTTGGGTCTAGAGTGTCTCCCCCTTTAAAGAGGGGGATGACCGCGGCAGCTTTCAAATCTTTGGGGATCTCAGACGATACAAAAGATATGTTGAACAGGCTAGTAATAGGGGTTGCAACAATTTCGGCTGATCATTTTAGAAAAAGAGGGTCCAGATTGTCTAGCCCAGCTGATTTGTAGGGATCCAGTCTGTCTGGATTTGGGTGAAGGAGAAGCGGGGGGAGGGTTTGAGCAAGTTGCTGCAGGGGGTCCTGAGATGTTGGCCGGGGTAGGGGTAGCCAGGTGGAAAGCATGGCCAGCCATAGAAAAATGCTTATTGATATTATCGATTATTGTAGATTTATCGGTGGTGACAATGTTTCCTATCCTCAGGGCAGTGGGCAGCTGGGAGGAGGTTCTCTTATTCTCCATGGACTTTACGGTGTACCAAAACTTTTTGGAATTAGTGCTACAGGATGCAAATTTGTTTTAAAAAGCTAGCCTTAGCTTTCCTAACTGACTGAGTATATTGGTTCCTGACTTCCCTGAAAAGTTACATATCGCGGGGGCTATTCGATGCTAATGCAGAACGCCACAGGATGTTTTTGTGCTGGTCAAGGGCAGTCAAGTCTGGGGTAAACCAAGGGCTATATCTGTTCTTAGTTCTACATTTTTGGAATGGGGCATGCTTATTTAAGATGGTGAGGAAGCACTTTTAAAGAACAACCAGGTATCCTCTACTGACGGGATGAGGTCAATATCCTTCCAGGATACCCGGGCCAGGTGGGTTAGAAAGGCCTGCTCGCAGAAGTGTTTTAGGGAGCGTTTGACAGTGATGAGGGGTGGTCGTTATGCACGCAGGCAATGAGGCAATGGTCGCTGAGATCCTGGTTGAAGACAGCAGAGGTGTATTTAGAGCGCAAGTTGGACAGGATGATATCTAAGAGGGTGCCCATGGTTACGGATTTAGAGATGTACCTGGTAGGTTCCTTGATAATTTGTGTGAGATTGAGGGCATCTAGCTTAGATTGTAGGACGGCCGGGGTGTTAAGCATTTCCCAGTGTAGGTTACCTAACAGTACAAACTCTGAAGATAGATGTGGGGCAATCAATTCACATATGGTGTCCAGGGCAAGGCTGGGGGCTGAAGGGGGTCTATAACAAGCGGCAACGGTGAGAGACTTGTTTCTGGAAAGGTGAATTTTTAAAGTAGAAGCTCGAATTGTTTGGGCACAGACCTGGATAGTATAACAGAACTCTGCAGGCTATCTCTGCAGTAGATTGCAACTCCGCCGCCTTTGGCAGTTCTATCTTGTTGGAAAATGTTAAAGTTAAGGATGGAAATTTCAGGATTTTTTGTGGCCGTCCTGAGCCAGGATTGAGACACGGCTAGGACATCCGGGTTGGCGGAGTGTGCTAAAGCAGGGAATAAAACAAACTTAGGGAGGAGGCTTCTAATGTTATCATGCATGAATCCAAGGCTTTTACGCTTGCAGAAGTAAAAAAATGAGAGTGCCTGGGAAATGGGAGTGGAGCTAGGCGCTGCAGGGCCTGGGTTAACCTCTACATCACCAGAGGAATTGAGGAGGAGTAGGATAAGGGTACGGCTAAAGGCTATAAGAACTGCTCGTCTAGTCTGCTCGGAACAGAGTGTAAAAGGAGCAGATTTCTGTGCGCGGAAGAATAGATTCAAGGCATAATGTACAGACAAGGGTATGGTAGGATGTGAATACAGTGGAGGTAAACCTAGGCATTGAGTGACGATGAGAGAGATTTTGTCTCTAGAGGCACCATTTATGCCAGGTGAGGTCACCGCATCTGTGGGGGGTGGAACAAAAGGGCTAGCTAAGGCATATTGAGCACGGCTGGAGGCTCTACACTGAAATAAAACAATAATCACTAACCAGAACAGCAATGGACAAGGCATATTGACATTAGGGAGAGGCATGCGTAGCCGAGTGATCATAGGGTCCAGTGAGTAGCTAGGCGAGCTGGAGACACGGCGATTCAGACAGCTAGTGGGCCGGGGCTAGCAGGCTAGCAGAAGGGCCTTCGGGGGACATCGCGAAGGAAGAGCCTGTTGAAACCCCCTCGGACGGTTACGTCGGCAGACCAGTCGTGATGGATCGGTGGTGCTCTGTGTCGGCAGTAAAAGGGTCCAGGCCAATTGGCAAAATAGGTATTGTAGCCCAAGAAATTGGCTGATGGACCTCTTCAGCTAGCCGGGAGATGGGCCTAGCTCGAGGCTAGCTAAAGGGTAAATGGTGCTTGCTTCAGGACAGAGACGTTAGCCAGGAGTAGCCACTCGGATAGCAGCTTGCTAGCTGCGATGATCCAGTGTGAAGGTTCAGAGCTTGCGGTAGGAATCCAGAGATGTGGAGATGTGGTGGAGAAAAAGCAGTCTGATATTCTCTAGACAGCTAGAGGGCTGGAGCTAGCAGGCTAGCAGAAGGGCCTTCGGGGGACGTCGCGACGGAAGAGCCTGTTGAAACCCCCTCGGACGGTTACATCGGTAGACCAGTCGTGATGGATTGGCGGGGCTCTGTGTCGGCAGTAAAAGGGTCCAGGCCAATTGGAAAAATAGGTATTGTAGCCCAAGAAATTGGCTGATGGACCTCTTCAGCTAGCCGGGAGATGGGCCTAGCTCGAGGCTAGCTAAAGGGTAACTGGTGCTTGCTTCGGGACAGAGACGTTAGCCAGGAGTAGCCACTCAGATAGCAGCTAGCTAGCTGCGATGATCCAGTGTAAAGGTTCAGAGCTTGCGGTAGGAATCCGGAGATGTGGTAGACAAAAAGCAGTCCGATATGCTCTGGGTTGATATCGCGCTGTGCAGACTGGCAGGAATTGACCGGGCTGAGGCTGGCTGATGTCCGAGTTAACGGTGATGACCACCAGCAGTGGCTAACTGACTACTAGCTAGTAGCTAGTTAGCTGGTTAGCTCCTGATGGGGGTTCTGGTTCTAAAGTGTAAAAATAATTGCAGATCTGTACCACATTCGGTGAGGCGGGTTGCAGGAGAGTATGTTCAGTCCATAGATGGGAATTGAGATTTAAAAAATAATAAAAAATATATACGAAATATATACGAAGAAAAAGATATATACATGGAGCGGGACAAGACAACAGACGTCTGACTGCTACACCATCTTGGATTTAAGTCTTAATCTAGAGAACTGTATAGAATCTGGATGAATTTATGAATATAAGAGTTTCAGTAAGGCCAGTCCTGGCTGTTCTGCCACCCTAGGTGAGACCAAAATATTGGTTCAATTCTGAATGAAAGGTGAAAAGACGTATTTTCCGTGTGTTGAAATCAGGTTCATTTTCGGTTCTGAATGACAGTTAAAAAGACGTCATTTATAGACAAATCAACGCCAATCTGAACCAAACATAGAGGTCTATGATTGGTTCAGATTTGGACCAGACCCAAAATTTATGTCTGTGTGTCACGCCCTGACCTTAGTTCCTTTTTTATGTCTCTATTTTGGTTTGGTCAGGGCGTGAGTTGGGTTGGGCATTCTGTGTCTGTTGTTCTATGTTGTCTATTTCTTTGTGTTTGGCCGTGTGTGGTTCTCAATCAGAGGCAGCTGTCTATCGTTGTCTCTGAATGAGAACCATACTTAGGTAGCCTGTTCCCACCTGTGTTTGTGGGTAGTTGTTTTCTGTTTTGTGTATTGCACCTTGCAGAACTGTTCGTTTGTCGCTTTGTTGTTTTTGTTCAAGTGTTCGTATTTATTAAAAGTATTATGAATACTTACCACGCTGCACCTTGGTCCTCTTCTCCTTCTCCCGACGACATTCGTTACAGAACCACCCACCACCAAAGGACCAAGCAGCGTTGGAGAATGGACTCCTGGACATGGGAGGAAATCTTGAACGGCAAGGGACCCTGGGCAAAAATGGGGGAGTATCGCCGCCCGAAATCAGAACTGGAGGCGGCGAGAGCTGAGAACCAGCGGTATGAGGGAACACGGCTGGCAAGGAAACCCGAGAGGCAGCCCCCAAAAATGTTTTGGGGGGGCACACAGGGAGTGTGGCGGAGTCAGGTTGGAGACCTGAGCCCACTCCCCGTGCTTACCGTGGCGAGCATGGGATTGGTCAGGCCCCGTGCTATGGGGTGATGCGCACTGTGTCTCGGCCGAGCATCCACAGGCCAGTGTGCTCAGTGCCAGCGTCCCGCATTTGCCGGGTGGAAGCTGGCATCCAGCCAGAACGGGTGGGGCCAGATCTGCGCTCGAGACCGCCAGTGCGCCTCCACGGCCCAGTGTATCCGGTGCCTCGGCCAAGGACAAGGCCTCCTGCATGTCTCCCCAGCCTGGTGAGTCCTGTGCCTGTGCTAAGCCCTAACCCTCCTGCATGTCTCCCCAGCCTGGTGAGTCCTGTGCCTGCTGCCAGAGCCAGGCCTCCTGTGTGTCTCTCCACCCCAGTGATGATCCATGGCAAGAAGCTTCCAGTGGTGATCCATGGCACGAAGCCTCTAGTGATGATCCATGGCAAGAAGCCTCCAGTGGTGATCCATGGCACGAAGCCTCCAGTGATGATCCATGGCACGAAGCCTCCAGTGATGATCCATGGCACGAAGCCTCCAGTGATGATCCATGGCAAGAAGCCTCCAGTGATGATCCATGGCACGAAGCCTCCAGTGATGATCCATGGCAAGAAGCCTCCAGCGATGATCCATGGCACGAAGCCTCCAGTGATGATCCATGGCACGAAGCCTCCAGTGATGATCCATGGCACGAAGCCTCCAGTGATGATCCATGGTACGAAGCCTCCAGTGAGGAGTTATGGCACGAGGCCTCCAGCGACTCCCTTCAGTCCGGAGCCTCCAGCGAAGCCCTCTAGTCCGGAGCCTCCAGCGTCGTCCTCTAGTCAGGAGCCTTCCAGCGACGGCCTCTAGTCCGGAGCCTCCAGCGTCGCCCTCTAGTCCGGAGCCTCCAGCGACGCCCTCTAGTCAGGAGCCTCCAGCGACGCTCTCCAGTCCGGAGCAGCCAGAGTCTCCCTCCTGTCCGGAGCAGCCAGAGTCTCCATCCTGTCCGGAGCAGCCAGAGTCTCCATCCTGTCCGGAGCAGCCAGAGTCTCCCTCCTGTCCGGAGCAGCCAGAGTCAAGGTTGGTCCGTACCGCACGTGTATGTTTGGGCCAAATCAAGGCTGGTCCAGACAGGACCTAAAACCAATGTTCGTGGATGTGGAAATCAAGGCCGGTCTGGACTGCTCCAAAAATTATGGCTGGTCCAGACAGTACCAAAAAAATACGTCCAAAAGATGTTGGCGTCGGTCCGTCCTTACTGGGGTGTAGACTACCAAGTCCGCCTGCAATGGCATTTTATGAATACCCATCCATGTGTTAGGCCCACCGCTTTATTGGTCCACATTACTGTGACTACTCAATTTGGCTATTTAAGTTCTGAATATCAGCCTCCCAACTTCACAAGGAGTTATCCTGAGCCTTTCTGCAATGTGTTTACACAGCAGAAAATGCAGAAGAATTTTAATTTTCGCTATGATCAGCTCGTCAAAAATTTACGGATACAAACTTGACTCCTCTGATCACGACAATTTAGCCAACGAGGTGAAACTCCTGGACAGCAGTTGTGAGTAGCCTGATTGTCCATTCCATATTTTCCATTTTACCCTAACTTGTTTTTAGGATATTTTAGGATATGTCAGCATATTTTTTATTTGATTGGGCGCCATTTAGGTTAGCCTATTTGATCGGAGGAACCTGCATGATGTAAAAAGTGTCTGTCTCATTACATTGTCATACATTTTATCTCCAGCCTGTAGGCTACAGAAAAGGTCACACACTCTTTCTACCATATACGACACTGAATAAAAATATAAACGAAACATGCAACAATTTCAAAGATTTTACTGAGTTACAGTTCATATAAGGAAATCAGACAATTGAAATAAATAAATGAGGCCCTAATCTATGGATTTCACATGACTGGGAATACAGACATGCATCTGTTGGTCACAGGTACCTTAAAACAAAAGGTAGGGGAGTGGATCAGAAAACTAGTCAGTATCTGGTGTCACCACCATTTGCCTCATGCAGCACAACACATCTCCTTCACATAGAGTTGATCAGGCTGTGGATTGTGGCCTGTGGAATGTTGTCCCACTCCTCTTCAATGGCGGTGCGAAGTTGCTGGATATTGGCGGGAACTGGAACATGCTGTCGTACATGTCGATCCAGAGCATCCAAAACATTCTCAATGGTTGAGTATGTCTGGTGAGTATGCAGATCATGGAAGAACTGGGACATTTTCAGCTTCCAGAAATTGCATACAGATCCTTGTGACATGGGGCCGTGCATTAGCATGCTGAAACATGACGTGATGGCGGTGGATGAATGGCACGACAATGGGCCTCAGGATCTCGTCACGGTATCACTTTGCATTCAATTTGCCAACGATAAAATGCAATTGTGTTTGTTGTCCGTAGCCTATGCCTGCCCATACCATAACCCTACCGCCACCATGGGGCACTCTGTTCATACTGTTGACATCAGCAAACCGCTCGCCCATACAACTTTCATCTGCCCAGTACAGTTGAAACCGGGATTCATCCGTGAAGAGCACACTTCTCCAGCGTGCCAATGGCAATCGAAGGTGAGCATTTCCCCACTGAAGTCAGCTACGACGCCAAACTGCAGTCAGGTCAAGCACGCAGATGAGCTTCCCTGAGATGGTTTCTGACAATTTGTGCAGACATTCTGCACAGCTGTCCAGGTGGCTGGTCTCAGATGATCCCGCAGGTGAAGAAACCGGATGTAGAGGTCCTGACCTGGCGTGGTTACACGTGGTCTGCGGTTGTGAGGCCGGTTGGACGTACTGCCAAATTCTCTGAAACGACGTTGGAGTTGGCTTATGGTAGAGAAATGAACATGACATGATCTGGCAACAGCTCTGGTGGACATGCCAATTGCACACTCCCTAAAAACTTGAGACATCTGTGGGATTGTATTGTGTGACAAAACTGCACATTTTAGAGTGACCTTTTATTGTCCCCAGCACAAGATGCACCTGTGTAATGATCATGCTATTTAATCAGCTTCTTGATATGCCACACTTGTCAGGTGGATGGATTATCTTGGCAAAGGAGAAATGCTCACTATCAGGGATGTAAGCTCAATTGTGCCCAAAATTTGAGAGAAATAAGCTTTTTGAGGTTATGAAACATTTCTGGGATCTTTTATTTCAGCTCATGAAACATGGGACAAATACTTTAGATGTTGCGTTTATATTTTTGTTCAGTATATATCTGCTACATGATTTATGTGACATCATTTTTTTGACGAAACGTTGGTGGAGCGTGGCAGAGATGCGTCTCTCCAACAGCACCCTGGAGAGGCGCTGAGAATGGACAAGCTATATATTTTGCGCCCCAGCCTTTGACAGAGTGGGCACTGCTTATCACACGGCGTCATCAGAGCTCAAATAAAAAGCCAATTTGTCACTGGTTGAGAGAAATTGTCAATGTTTGGGGGCAGAATTATTTGACGTTTTATGTGTTGTCGGAGGTGCGTCTTGGTCAGTTTAGTTTAGAAAATGCCGCCCTCTTCAATCTGCCGGCATAGGCAGCTGCCTAATCCTGCCTAATGAGCAGGCCGGCCTTGGGTTTCAGGGTATTTATCAATGACAAGGTTAGATAGGAGGCACCAGTGAAATGCCCAGTCTGGTAGTTTTGGGGTAGGGGAGAATCAGAAAAGAGAGGCTATGGAGTGTGATGATAGGGTAGTAATGGAGGGTCATTACAGTATGGTATGGGTATGGTAAGTATATATTTTGAAACCAATTAAAGGACTGTTCGAAGCTTAGAACGTAGTAGGCTACACAATTGTAGCAACACTATAAGGCCAATGATTATTACGAAATAAATTGAGTTTCAATTCTCTGATTGCAGACAATATCAGGACCATCAAGTCCCATCCTCCAGCTACACACATGTTATAATCTTATTGTATAGCAATGTATCTCTATTATGTACATTAAGGTAAAAAAATACATGAAAACAGATATAATTGACACTGATTAGGTTCTTTTTTCATTGATGCAAGTACCACAGTAAAAGAACATTGGCAACCGGTTAGCAGGACACAAAATACGACACAAATTTTAGTGTTTATTGATTTGCTGGCAATTCTACGGAATGACCCATTGTGGTGTATAAAGAATGGTATTCAAGAGTGTTTCTAACCAAGGTGAGACGCTGTCAGGGTCTGCATCGCCAGACGCTCGTTGTTGGACATATTGACCAAAACATCTTGACATTGTTTGTCTTTCAGAGAAATAAAATGGAGGTTCATTTACTTTGTTGCGTCCCCTTGCGCTTTATTCCTGCCTTAATCGATGGCCCTCGAATGGGGAAACATTGATTGCCTAGCAGCCAGATTGTGTGTGAGGCAGAGAGACACATCAGCCTGCACATAAGTGTTACTCTGAAGAAATAATATAACACATTTCAGCAGGGAGACATACACATGGGCACATGCATGTGTGTAAACATGTACACACACACATAAACACACACATATGCACACTTGCACACGCACACACACACACACACACACACACACACACACACACACACACACACACACACACACACACACACACACAGATGTTTTCATGGGCAATCGCAGCAGGAGTGTCTGATGATTCATCAGCTGGAGACAATCTCAGATTTGTGATAGTGAGAGGGATAGCAACCTGTACGCCATGCTGTTGGACAGCCATTGGAGTAAATAATCATGGGAGTATAGAGTACACAGTATATAGAGTACACAGTATTATTTGCTCCAGTTTGCATCATAGGTTTACATCAGACGCAAACAGCTCTTTTTATGCATCTGCAGCAGATACGGCTGCCACTTAATTGACACGAATGCCATCCTGTATTGCAACAATCAGACCATAGACTGTTTGAATCAGTGAAGTCATAGGGCTCATGTAACCTTCCCACGAATGTGACCAAGGATAGAGTCTGGTGATTTCTGTCTACTTGTGGAGTTGCTATTCACTTAAGAAACATGTCTCAGTTGTGTATGATTTATACCACTAAAGCGACAAACTAATTGCAATGAGTGTACACACACATTACTAAAATGAAGTTGGGTTCATACTTCTTATTGGAGTGAATTTAAGGGAAGTTTGATCATTAGCTGCTGTGGAAGCACAAGACAAAAAGCATAAAGCAGCAGAGACACCTAGAGGCCCCAGTGGAGAAAGTGCTTCTTCTGGTTGCAATTATGTTAGCACAGCTGAAAAATGTTGTCCTGATTAAAGAAGCAATAAAACTGGCTTTCTTTAGACTAGTTGAGTATCTGGAGAATCAGCATTTGTGGGTTCGATTACAGGCTCAAAATGTCTAGAAACAAATAATTTCTTCTGAAACTTGTCAGTCTATTCTTGTTCTGAGAAAATGAAGGCTACTCCAAGTGAGAAATTGCCAAGAAACTGAAGATCTCGTACACCGCTGTGTACTACTCCCTTCAAAGAACAGAGCAAACTGGCTCTAACCAGAATAAAAAGAGGAGTGGGAGGCCCCGGTGCACAACTAAGCAAGAGGACAAGTACATTCGAGTGTCTAGTTTGAGAAACAGATGCCTCACAAGTCCTCAACTGGCAGCTTCATTAAAAAGTACCCGCAAAACACCAGTCTCAACGTCAACAGTGAAGAGGCGACTCCGGGATGCTGGCCTTCTAGGCAGAGTTGCAAAGAAAAAGCCATATCTCAGACTGGCCAATAAAAATAAAAGATTAATATGGGCAAAAGAACACAGACACTGGACAGAGGAACTCTGCCTAGAAGGCCAGCATCCCGGAGTCGCCTCTTCACTGTTGACGTTGAAATGATAAACTTGCTGATAATGCCTCTGTACGCCTATGTAGATATTCCATTAAAAATCAGCCATTTCCAGCTACAATAGTCATTTACAACATTAACAATGTCTACACTGTATTTCTGATCAATTTGATGTTATTGTCACGCACTGACGATAGAGAGCCCTTGGTTCTCCATGGTGTTGTAGGTCAGGGCGTGACTAGGGGGTGTTCTAGTCGATTTGTTTCTATGTTTGGGATTGAGTATGGTTCCCAATTAGAGGCAGCTGATTATCGTTGTCTCTAATTGGGGATCATACTTAAGGTGTCCCTGTTCCCACCTGCATTTGTGGGATATTGTTTCTATATGTGCTTGTTGCACTATGTTACTTCACGTTTCGGTGCTTGTTTATTGTTGAGAAGTTTCACTTTTAATAAAGATGTGGAACTCCGATCACACTGCGCCTTAGTCTGTCCATTTTCACGAGCGTGACAGTTATTTTAAATGTACAATTTTTTTTATTTTCTTTCAAAAGCAAGGACATGTCTAAATGACCCCAAACTTTTGAACGGTAGTATGTATACATATATACACAGTGTCCTCTTAACTGTGATGGAAAAGTACGAGAGAGATAATGTGCATCTACTGTATTTTTGCATCTTGTTTATTTCCCTTTGTGGCCTCCGGCTGTCCTGCTTGTGTCCCAGTTGGCCTTTAGCCCACACAGCATATGGCCAGTAAGTAAGTCCATACTTCACACGACCATCATCTTCACTGGATCTCTGCTTAAGTCATGGCATTAATATATTCTAAACAACATTACAAACCTATACAAGTACATTTTAAGTGGGTATGGCTAACTACTGACACCAACTCAGTGGCCTTGTGTTGGAGGTTAGATTCCAAGTCATACCAGAGCCTCGACAAATTTGAAAATAGTTTTGTCTTAACACGGTTGACAAGCAAACACTTTAAATAGCGTTGCCACAAATGCAATAGTTATGAAGCAAATCTGCATTCATATCTTTCACCAGGAAGAGCCTAAAGCTAGGCTTAATTGTGCCATGATCAGCCACATCTAGTGGACATGAAAAGGTAGTGTTCAATAAAATACCTGAATGACTATCAGGAAAGATGGGAGATGCACCCTGGTAGAAATGTACGATACATAAACTAACTTACTTCCATAAATATGTGTTGTAAGTGTAAAAAAGCCAATCAATGCACAGTAGTTGTTTCCCTCTCAAACAATAGCCATTCGTTTGAGAGTTAGTATGTAAGTTACTGTGGATCATTTCAAACGACAATTTGTGTCACCCAAAGATTCAAAAACGTAATATTTGTGAATGACCATCAATAGCACAATAACTATAGGAAGAAAATCAAACGGCATGTATTTAAGAAGTATTTTAAGAAGTATTATACATCATGAAAGACACAGTAACAAAATGAATCAAACACTGGTTGTTACATTATTGTCATTAAGTTTTCCTTCTCGTTAATGAATGACTTCAAATCAACACGGAATCTATCTATTTCCTTTGCCATAATGTGTGTCAAGCGTCTCAGAGTAGGAGTGCTGATGTGGATCAGGTCCTCACTGTCCATGTAATGTTATTCATTCTTATCTAAAAAAGAAAACTGATCCTAGATCAACACTCCAACTCTGAGACGCTTGACACATACGAGCGCCTGGTGTGCCTGCTCTTATACTAGCAATGGCACTATGTGGTGGTGATCAGGGCCAGTATTCATAAAGATTATCAGAGTAGGAGTGCTGATCTAGGATCTATTTAGCCTTTTAGATTATAATGAAATGTACATGGACAGGGGGGGTAAAAGGGGGGACATGGATCCGAGATCTGCACTCTTACCAGGAGACATTTTATGCATACGGGCCCTGGTTACATAATTAGAGCCTTTCAGATGTCCAGTGAGTTCAAGCCAAAGTCAGAGAGCAGCTCTTTGTATTCCTGATGGACAACAGTACTCTCATGCTCCCACCGCAGTCGAGCCTCAGCCAGTTGGGAGGTCAAACTGTCCAAAGTGTCCTGGTAGGGGTCAATCAAGAATTGTTATATCGGAGAGAGGGAGTGTGTCCCAAAAAGCACTCTATTGCCAACTATTGCCAAGTAGTGCACCATATAGGGAAAATAGTGTCATTTGGGAAACCCACTGGGAATCATTCTCATGAAGAGCAAAACAAGACATACATATAATATCTCAAACGTTATCACATCTATAGCATACGTTGTTATCAAAGATATAATCAGTGGTAGCAAAAGCATCAATATCATTGCCCGATATTCATTTTCTTCAGGCAACTAACAAATGTGTTTGCATTCCTTTCATACTCGTTCCCTGTGATTATGTTACAACATAAGCCCTCTTTGATAAGCTGAAATGAGTTCACTCACATGCAGAATCTTCTCATAGTCGGTCTCCATGTTGTCCAGTTTGTTTTGTAAGTCAGCTATTGTGGTATCCTTCTCCTGCTGCAACTGCTCATGCGCTTTCCTTTCTGCCCTCAACTCCTCCTGACACTGAGCTGAGCACACTCAGACAGAGACACAGACAGACAGACAGACAGACAGACAGACAGACAGACAGACAGACAGACAGACAGACAGACAGACAGACAGACAGACAGACAGACAGACAGACAGACAGACAGACAGACAGACAGACATCACTTACAATGTATCTGATTCTTACTAAAACAACAATTGTTGCAGCTTGAATGAACTGGATATACTGTGTGTTCAATAGCTCACCAAGCTGTTCTCGCAGCAAAATGGCCTCATCCCCCAGCTTTTTCACTTTGACCGTCATGTCTGTTTGCATGGTCTTATACTGACGGGTGAGATCTGCAAGGTATGCCAGTATTACATATTACCTAAAGAGCACCCTACTAATAATAAAGAATAATACATTTTATTTTAAGCACTTTTCAAGACACCTAGGGTGTTTCTCAAAATGCATACTACCGTGCTCGCAAATTGGAGCACGGGAGGGTCGGAGTATGAGTCCAAATCAAAGTGTGCGAAAACGGACACTTCTCGAATGAGTATTCTGTTTGTACATATCGATGCAAGTTTCAACGGAAAGTATGCAAAGAAATATGACGCAACCACATAAAAAAATTAAGAAACATTTCTTGAAATTAATCCATTATTTGAGCTGACGCGAGAGGAAATACTCTACAACTTCAGAAATGAAATGTTGCCTATTCACATCTCATATGTTGCCTGACTACAATATTTTATCTTGATACTATAATAAATACATGCTGTGTTCCTTTTGGCATGTTTACCTGCCTATGTACTGTAGATTGCAAGCCCATAATAAGTCAATAGGTCTAAGAATTTACTCTCTTGCATAATATTCGTTTTAGGATATTTTTGTCTGTTAAACTTTCTGGTTAGCTACATTATTACGATTCACATATAGCTAGCTGATAGTTATGAAGTAAAACGGTTACTTTGTGTATATCTTGTTTCGTCTCTATTGCCATTGTTGTCCTGGCTGGAAGACGGTTCAGTGAATGGGTAAATCCATAGTAAGTCAATAGGGCTAACTGGCTAACTAGCCATGAAGTATTGGTAGCTACCCAGGGAAAATGTACATCTACCTTCCATAACAGTAGTTTTAGGTCATTTTTGCCTGTTTTAACTAGCTGGCTAGCTAGATTATTACGATTCACATATCTAGCTGATAATTAGGAAGTAAAACGTTTGCTTTGTGTATATCTTGGAAGAAGGTTCAGTGAATGGGGAGGTGAAGTGTGAGGTAATACAGTAGGGGGAGTGGGAGTCCTTCTCAAGTGTATTGTTTTATGCATTCTCCACACTCTAGTCCTCACAAGAATGTACTCAAGAGAACGTGGTCGGAGAATGCACTCTGAGCATGACAGTGTGGAGCACGATAGTATGCATATTGAGTGTGTGTGTGTGTGTGTGTGTGTGTGTGTGTGTGTGTGTGTGTGTGTGTGTGTGTGTGTGTGTGTGTGTGTGTGTGTGTGTGTGTGTGTGTAGTGCGTTACTGTGTGCGTGTACGTATGCACGTGTGTCTGTTTGAGATTGTTCCCTTCCACCAACCTGCACTGACATCTTTGCGGTCCAATCTCTCATGGTGGAGCTCCTGCTCCATGTCCCGCATACGAGATCTCAGGTCATGACTGATGGACTGGGCCTGCAGTGCCACATCCCCTCGCAGAGCTGTCGTGTCACACATGGAGTATGCATTTGATCAGTGTGTAAAATACCTTTGTAGTTATTGTTCAATCAATTCGTAGTTGTTCATATTGAAATCAGTACATCTCAGAAGTGCTGTGGGATCCCAGTGTAATTATTTGAGTTAGTGTTTTAACCTCCTAATAGGTAGCCTAGTCAAAAGATCGGTTCGTGCTCTTGCGTTTTCCACTGTCATTCCATAAGAAGTTGACAAGAGAGCAGAAACAGGCCCGCACCCAGGCTAGTTCATTTGTTCTAATCTCCAGATTATCATGAATTTATAAAAAAATATATATATTTTGAGTTGAACTGATTGAACTGACTTATTTGATGATTGGAGCAAAAACATACCAAGGTTCCCCTTGAATAGCTTTCATTTTAGAGTCGCTGCTCTGCTTTTAATGAACGCATTTTAGGAGCTCTAGAGAAGTGGCCGCAGTCTAGTGTTCTCACCAAGATGGTCCCTCAGAACTGTTACATCCAATGCACTTCGCCTGTACTTCTCCGCCAATTCATTTCCCCCTGCATGAACACAGTGAATTAGACAATACTCAGATATGCAGAGCCCAGCTAAAATTGTGCGCTCTTTCTAACAGGCAAAATAAGGTTTCAAAAAGTACGAAAATTAAACATATTACATCGAAAATGTAACAGTAAGCAGCCCTGAGAAAAGAAAAAAACATACCCTCATTTGTTTTCTTATTTTTGGTCTTTGACTTATTGATATTACTTTTCCCTTTCTTCTTCTTTGGAGGCATTATTCTGCTGCAAAATTCCTCTTCAACCGATATGCCTACAAGCAAATGCGCATTGCTTGGCGTCCCGTTGTTGCTGTGGTGACAACGCGTCACATTCATGGAATCCTTATTCAGGAATGCTTTGTAGGTTGAACGCTCAAATAACGTGCACGGGGGAGTTTTTCAAGTTAGTAGCCAATAATACCATATGTTCTATTCGGTTGGATTTATTCATACATTTCATTAACAAATATGAAATAGCAGAGAAGCATGTATTTGGTCAACTGACGAACTAAGTTCGTGTAGTGTATAGAGAAATGTGAGATACAATTATTTTATAGGATTTGTTTATTCGAATATTCGGTGTAGGGGCATACACGTTTTATTTATTTAAATATATCATAGTCCAGTCAGAGATTAAAAGCAGGTGAGCTGGTTTTACTATTTTTGGTGTTTTGTGGTGGGAAACTGAGCAAGTCAAGCATATGTCAACCCATAAATAGACAGGCTATATATTATATATTTTTTTTTAAAGTGTCACGTTCCTGACCTTGTTTTTCCTTTTGTTTAGTTGTGTTTAGTGGGTCAGGACGTGAGCTGGGTGGGCAGTCTGTGTTGTTTGTTCTATGTTTAGTGTCAGTGTTAATTGACCTTGTATGGCTCTCAATCAGAGGCAGGTGGTTTACGTTTTCCTCTGATTGAGAACCATATATAGGTAGGTTGTTTCACATTGTTTGTGGTGGGTGGTTGTCTTCCGTGTCCGTATGTCTACCACACGGGACTGTTTCGTTTGTCGTTCGTGTATGTAGTCTGTTCCTGTTCGTGCGTTCTTCGTAGTTTGTAAGTTCTCAAGTCAGGTCTGTCTACATCGTTTATTTGTTTTGTAGTTTGTTAAAGTGTTTCGTCTTACTTTAATAAACTTCAGTATGTCATAACAACGCTGCGCTTTGGTCCAATCCCTACTCCTCCTCACAACCGTTACATAAAGCTTGTCTGTATTTCTTCAGTAAGGGGGTGACTGCAGCTGTTTTGAAGATCAGTGGTACCTCTCAGGTCAGCAGGAACTTGTTGATCAGGGTGGTGACGCTGGCTGAACAAACATAAGCAAGCTAGATGAACCGGTTTTGAGTAGGGATGTAGTCAAGGGAGCAAGTGGTGGCCTTCATTTTAGAGATGATTAACTGCACAGTGGAGGTTTCTACCATTTATCACTAATGTACAGTATCAGTCAATAGTTTTAGAACACCTACTTATTCAAGGGTTTTTCTTTATTTGTACTATGTTCTAGTGAAGACATCAAAACTATAAAATAACACATATGGAATCATGTAGTAACCAAAAAAGTGTTAAACAAATCAAAATATATTTTATATTTGATTCTTCAAATAGCCACCATTTGTTTTTCAACAGGACAATGACCCAACATACCTCCAGGCTGTGTAAGGGCTATTTTACCAAGGAGGAGAGTGATGGAGTGCTGCATCAGATGACCTGGCCTCCACAATCCCCTGACCTCAACCCAATTGAGATGGTTTGCGATGAGTCGGACCGCAGAGTGAAGGAAAAGCAGCCAACAGGTGCTCAGCATATGTGGGAACTCCTTCAAGACCGTTGGAAAAGCATTCCTCATGAAGCTGGTTGAGAGAATGCCAAGAGTGTGCAAAGCTGTCATCAAGGCAAAGGGTGGCTATTGGAATGGAGTCAGCCCCATGGAGGAGTGACGAAGTGAGTTCTGGGTGTATTCCGCCCAGGGAAGGAACCGGGACCGCTCCCCTTGCCGGACCTGGCAGTGACTTCTTAGGAACCTCCCCAGCTCCTGCTTAGTCCTCTCCACCTGCCCGTTAGACTGGCCCCCAGCTGCTCCATAAAGGAGGACGTCATCAGTGTGCAGCTGAACACTGTATGCTAGAAACACTTGGTTTGTTATTTGACTAAAACATAACCAATATTTGTTAAATATAAATACCAAACTTGTTTTTTGTATGGATTCCGCGACGCGGTTAGCTTTAACAGCTAGGACCGCTATTTCTTGTCCCAGAATCCCGCTTAAGACAGGTTGAAGTCTGCTTGACAGAGCCGCTAAGCTGCTAGCCATCAAGTTAACGAAGTTAGTACCAGATGAGTTTTGCAATGGAGCCCTCTTTGTCTGAGGAAATACATTAACGGTTCCAGCGCTGTAGTAGCTGTATCTACTACACTTTGTTTGACAAACCGGATCACTCAGAGTTCCAATACGGCAATTGTTTACTTGCCGAGGATTATAGGCTTGAGGTGGCTTCATTGATCACACAGGTAGCCAGCCTACGTAAGAAACGGGAAAATGCAGAGTGGAATGTTTACCTTTTCTACGCCGGTGGCTGGATGGCGATCGCACTTGTTGGATGCATCTCCGCCTTATCGTTTGTCATTATCCAACTGGCCGGTGTTGCCTGGGGCTCCCCCATCTGATAGTGGAGTCGAAGGAGTACAGCAAGAGGAGCATGGCAATTAAAGATGGTCGCATGTCATGAGCCGTGGAAGCCGAAGACAGCGGCTTTTCGCAAAGCAGTCAACACTCCCAACGAGTGGCCCGGAGCAGATACAAACAACCAACTGTTTGGCCGTCCTGGAGCCTGACCACCCTATTCATAGACGGTTCTCTCTGCTACCACACGGCAAGTGGTACCGGAGCGCCAAGTCTAGGTCCAAGAGGCTTCTAAACAGCTTCTACCCCCAAGCCATAAGACTGAACATCTAGTCAAATGGCTACCCAGACTATACACATTGTCGCCCCCCCCCCTCCCCCCCACACACACCACTACCACTCTCAGTTGTCATCTATGCATAGTCACTTTAAATAACTCTACCTACATGTACATACTACCTCAACTAACCGGTGCCCCCGCACACTGATTCTGTACCGGCACCCCCCTGTATATATTGTTAGTTTTTTACTGCTCCTCTAATTACTTGTTACTTTCGTCTTATTCTTATCTGTATTTTTTGAAACTGCACTGTTGGTTAGGGGCTCGTAAGTAAGCATTTCACTGTAAGGTCTACACCGGTTGTATTCGGTGCATATGATTAATACAATTTGGATTTGATCTTCCTGCACCTTCGTCGCTGGGGGTACCTGTGTCTGCGGCCGCAGTGCGTAATCCTATGATTTCAAAGTCGACGCCGGCAACCTTCCGTCCCTGCTCTGGATTGAGCGGGGCTTCTCCATCTGTTGGAGGCCTGCTCCAGGCACAGGGAGTAATGGGTTATCAAGTTATCCTGCCTCTCGCCCGTCCATAAAGGTTTCTCCGAATCCTGTGAAGCGTGGGAGTGGGCGGATTTCCTCGTCCTTCTCGCCAACCGTGATTTTGGGCAGCTCCATGGTAAGAAATGTGACCATTCCTGGTGCAAAAACTAGTAAATTATGTTACTAAGCTGCTCCCGAATGTACTACGTCAGGACATGGAAATGAATTATATCGTAGTCCATGTGGGTTTTAATGACATTATGAAGGGCAGCTCTGAGCAGTTAAAACTTGATTTTAAAGAGCTGACTGACTCTCTGCTAGACACTAATAAAAGACCCATCATATCTGGCCCTGTGCTGTCTCTGAATCTTGGCATTGAACACTTAAGAAGGATTCTTTCTCTACGTGATTATTGTAGTTCAATGGGTGTAACAGGTGTGTGCAATGATGGTTTGCAGGTGTGCGCAATGTGGTTTGCCAGGACCGATGGTTAGTAGACCAGCAACATCGAGCACTGGAGGGAGGAGCAGGAGTAGGCATGACAACAACATTGCTCTTAAGGAATTGGCACCTTGCTTCATTGATATTTGACATACTGTACAGTATCAGAATTATGCTCATGTAACCGATGTGAAATGGCTAGCTAGTTAGCTGTGGTGCGCTCTAATAGCGTTTCAATCGGTGACGTCACTCGCTCTGAAGCCTTGAAGTAGTTGTTCCCCTTGCTCTGCAAGGGCCGTGGGTTTTGTGGCGCGATGGGTAACGATGCTTCGTGGGTGACTGTTGTCAATGTGTGCAGAGGGTCCCTGGTTCGAGCCCGGCGAGGGGACGGACGAAAGTTAAACTGTTACACTCAGCATTAAAAATAATTACTGTAGATCAGGGTGGGTTGCAGGTTGTGTTGCGCATCATCACGCGATAGATACGCTATAAAGGGCTACCATATCTCAACGAATGTATTAGATCTGCCAGAGATATCATGGTAAATTCTTGGTATATGTAGTAAACTGGTGACTTCAGCTAACTAGGTTTTAAAAACAGGTACAGTTTCCTTATTCCAAAGGCTTAACATGCCATATTGTACAGTCGTCTGTTCCCAGTAGGTTAGAGTCGTTAGGTGCTGTGACCTGCCTAAAACAGCAGTGTCTGGAGCTGGTATGAGGTTACAGCTGTATACTTCTGAGTAACACTTAAAAATATCCTGCCAGAATGTGTGTAGTTTGGGGCATGACCAAAAGAGGTGTGTGAGGGCAACTTCTGTTAAACCTTACTAATGCTTGTGTACTAAGATATCCTTCTTTAAGCCTAGACATTGGGCTTGAGATTGTTAAAGACATGAACTCCTATAACATAGAAAAGTGTGTGTGCGTTTTGATATAGTTCTAACTGTTCTGTGTGTGTAGAATGAACCCATGATGTTCAGGCACTCAGCCAAGAATATGACAGAAACTGACTGGTTCCTCTTGATCCTAGACAGAGTAAAGATTATATCCTGCACACCAGTAACAGAGCTATTGTTCTGTTTTGGAGCCTGTTTCTGGGGAAAGATTGTGGTGGAGAAATCAGAATTAGCTAAGTAACACAGATAATTAAGATGTCTTATCTGCAGAATACGCTTATATGATTGAACTGTTGAAACTCTTGTTATTAGAATGTCTCCTTTCGGATTCTGGTGTTGGCAGCTGCACTTCCTCCCTCAAATGGGCCTCAGTCACCTTGGGTCCAGAGAGGGGAGAAGTCAGCCTTATCTATCACATGTTCCTGTTGATATGTAAAATATCAGCAAGGAGTATGGCAAAGGAGGTCAGAAGGAAACATTGTTTCCTTATGTGAACTGTGGTGTCTTTATTGCAAACCATGTGAAGGGATGGCGTGAGTAATGGGGAACCAATCACTTGTGTTAGTCACCTCCTCCTAGGGGGAGATCGTTTCCACCTTGAACTAGGGGAGAGAACAAAGTAACAACAAATGTCCTAAGTTCTTAGTACTGAACAAAACAACAAGTTATTTGTATTTGGGGCCCAAGGTCTGCCACAGGATGTGTGGCGTTAGTGTTTGGAACCATTGTATGACATTTCCGAAGTGGCACCTATCCTGAGATAGTATTTAACCCAGAAGCTAACTCCACTCAGTGGGCTCTCACTCCACCACCTGAAATATATTTATTTAGTCTTTTTGCAATTATTTTAGTAAACACCTTAAGGTTGCATCCGAGGAAGGCAATGGGATGATATGAAGATGGATCTGTTTCATCTTTCTATAATATTAGGGACATATTGGCCGAGTATAAACACTCTGGGAGTCTGCGAGTTTCAATAGAGTGTTTAAACATCCTCAACATAAGAGGATTAACCTTTTCTGAATACACTTTGTAAAACTCTATACCAATAGAGCGAGATGCGTTGATCATGATTCCTCTAAAGAATAGAGGAAATTAGAAATTTCCACTATCTACAGTAGTCTTTGAAGTGTAAAGGTCTTGATAAAACTTTGTGAAACATGCATTCATTTATTTGGGGTCCGTAGTAACAGCTTCTGTACTAGATTTAATTTTATGAATAATTCTATTGGCCTGTATACCTCTCAGCTGGCACATCAGTAGTTTATACAGCTTGTCACCCAACTCAAAGTGTTTTTATTCCATCTTTAATTAATAGCATTGTGTTTACTTGGTTAGAGTGAATAGTATTGTATTCATATTTTAGTATTATTATGTCATTCAGCTTCCATATAATCTCTCTCAGGCACCGGGAGCTGTGCCTCGAACAAGATGGAGCTGACAGAGAGGACCGCCTCGCTTCTTGTCCTTAGGAAACTTTGCAGTATTTCGATTTTTTTATGTATTATTTCTTACATTGTTAGCCCAGAAAATCTATCTAAGAACTATTGGATATCAGAGAGATGTCAACTTACCAGCACTACGACCAGGAATACGACTTTCCCAAAGCGGATCCTTTGTCGGAACCACCCAGGACATCTGAACTGATTCCAGAGGCTGACCCAAAACAACGTTGCCACAGAAGACGTAGATGGAGCAGCCTTCTGGTCAGACTTCGGAGGCTCGCACACCCCTCACCGCTTCCAAGTATATTACTCACTGATGTCCAGTCTCTAGATAACAAGGTAGACAAAATTATGGCAAGAGTTGCTTTCCAGAGAGACATCAGGGATTGTAACATACTCTGTTTCACGGAAACATGGCTCTCTCTGGATATGCTGTCGGAGTCGGTACAGTCACCAGGATTCTTTGTACGGCTCGCAGAAAGAAATAAACATCCCACTGGGAAGAAGAAGGGCAGGGGTGTATGTTTCATGATTAACGACTCATGGTGTAATTGTAACAACATACAGGAACTCAAGTCCTTTTGTTCACCTGACCTAGAATTCCTCACAATCAAATGCCGACCGTATTACCTCCCAAGAGAATTCTCATCGGTTATTGTCACAGCCGTGCATATCCCCCCTCAAGCCAACACCACGACGGCCCTCAAGGAACTTCACTGGACTTTATGCAAACTGGAAACCATATATCCCGAGGCTGCATTTCTTGTAGCTGGGGATATTAACAAAGCAAATTTGAGAACAAGGCTACCTAAATTCTATCAGCATATTAACCTCTAACACCTCCCAAACCCGGATCCGGGAGCACCCCCATCAGTAGAAAAGCTACTAGCATAGCCTAGCATAGCGTCACAAGTAAATACTAGCATCTAAATATCATTAAATCACAAGTCCAAGACACCAGATGAAAGATACACTTCTTGTGAATCCAGCCACCATTTCAGATTTTTAAAATGTTTTACAGGGAAGACACAATATGTAAATCTATTAGCTAACCACGTTAGCAAAAGACACCGTTTTTCTTACTCCACCATTTTTTCACTCCATCAGTAGCTATCACCAATTCGACCAAATAAAGATATAAATAGCCACTAACCAAGAAAAAACTTCATCAGATGACAGTCTGATAACATATTTATTGTATAGCATATGTTTTGTTAGAAAAATGTGCATATTTCAGGTATAAATCATAGTTTACCATTGCAGCCACCATCACAACTCGACTAGAATAACTACAGAGAGCAACGTGTATTACCTAATTACTCATCATAAAACATTTCTTAAAAATACACAGCGTACAGCAATTCAAAGACACAGATCTTGTGAATCCAGACAATATTTCAGATTTTCTAAGTGTTTTACAGCGAAAACACAATATATCGTTATATTAGCTTACCACATGTGCAAACATCACCCCAGCATTGATTCAAGGCAAAAAGAGCGATAACGTTATCACCACCAAAATATATTAATTTTTTCACTAACCTTCTCAGAATTCTTCAGATGACAGTCCTGTAACATCATATTACACAATACATATAGAGTTTGTTCGAAAATGTGCATATTTAGCGGCACAAATCGTGCTTATACAATGAAAATAGTGTCCAACTACTCAAGCAATCTGTCCGGCGCCATCTTGGAAAGACACCTATTTTTATCGAAAACTATTCATAAACTTGACTAAAAAAATACAGGTTGGACAGCAATTGAAAGACAAATTAGTTCTTAATGCAATCGCTGAATTACATTTTTAAAAATAACCTTACTGGGCAATACAGGGTGCGCTAAAGCGAAGCTAGCCCCACAGCGTTCACAGGGACTTATAAACTGACCTGGGAACAGGGACCACGATTTCAGAAATCTCACTCCCTGGCAGGAAAAGTGCTGCAGAATGAGTTCTGTTTCACTCAGAGACATAATTCAAACGGTTTTAGAAACTAGAGAGTGTTTTCTATCCAATAGTAATAATAATATGCATATTGTACGAGCAAGAATTGAGTACGAGGCAGTTTAATTTGGGGACCAATTTTTCCAAGATCGAAATAGCACCCCCCATAGGCTCAAGAAGTTAATTGTAGCGCTTGTGCTGGCAAAACTCTGAATCACTGCTACTCTAACTTCCGCGATGCGTACAAGGCCCTTCCCCAACCTGGCCCGCCCTCCCTTTGGCAAATCTGACCACGACTCCATTTTGCTTCTCCCCTCCTATAGGCAGAAACTCAAACAGGATGTACCCGTCACAAGGACTATTCAACGCTGGTCTGACCAAACGGAATCCACGCTTCAAGATTGTTTTGATCACGCAGACTGGGACATGTTCCGGGTAGCCTCACAGAATAATATAAATGTATACGCTGATTCGGTGAGTGAGTTTATAAGGAAGTGCATAGGAGATGTTGTACCCACTGTGACTATTAAAGCCTACCCTAACCAGAAACCGTGGATAGATTGCGGCATTCAGGCAAAACTGAAAGCGTGAACCACTGCATTTAACCATGGAAAGTTGACTGGGAATATGGCCGAATACAAACAGTGTAGTTATTCCCTCCGCAAGGCAATCAAACAAGCGAAATGTCAGTATAGAGACAATGTGGAGACGAAATTCAACGGCTCAGACACGAGTCGTATGTGGCAGGATCTACAGACAATCATGGACTACAAAAATAAAACCATCCACATCACGGACACCGCTGTCTTGCTTCCAGACAAACTAAACACCTTCTTTGCCCGCTTTGAGGATAATACAGTGCCACCAACGCAGCCCGCTACCAAGGACTGTGGGTTAATCCTTCTCCGTGGCCAACGTGAGTAAGATATTTAAACATGTTAATCCTCGCAAGGCTAAGTAAATCTAAGTAAAGGAATGGAATAAGAATATATACATATAAATACATGGATGAGCAATGACGGAGCTACATAGGCAAGATGCAATAGATGGTATAAAATACAGTATATACATAGTGAGTAATGCAAGATATGTAAACATTATTAAAGTGGCGTTATTAAAGTGACTAGTGATCCATTTATTAAAGTGGCCAATGGTTTCAAGTCTGAATGCAGGCCAAAGTTGTGGCACATTGTTACGATGGGGCCGCAGTCATGGCCTCTGGTATAAACAGAGTACAAGCCAAGGTGAAAGAAACTATCCCGCAAGCTCTGTTCATTCATTGCTATGCGCACACTCTTAATCTGGTGATGTCACAAGGTGCTGGTAAACTTAAAGAATGCAAGAATTGTTTTCCTTACCTTGGTGGCCTAGCATCGTTTTTCTCGAGATCTGTCAAAACGAACAAAACTACTGGATGAAATATGCCAGGGAAGACTACCCAGAGTGGCGCCAACACGATGGAACTGTGTATGAAAAAAAAGGCGGAACTCATTGAACTTTTTCAATACATAGCGGACCATCGCGATGACTCTGATGAAGACACCGTTCACAACGCAGATGGATACATGATGCACCTGACAAGCTTCGAGTTCGGCTTCCTGCTATCCGCGTTCTAATCCATATTTGCATACTCCGACGTGCTGTTTGGAATATTGTAGAACAGGGAGTTTGACATGCAGTTCTGCTTGTCCAGGGTGGACGACTTCTACAACACCACAGAGAGGGGGGAAAGGAAAATTTGATTCCATCTACGAGGACACTGTGTGAGACCGGAGTTCCAAGGGACACATATGCAAGGAGACGTTCGCGGGCAGCACCAACAGCTGCACATTGCGATCATCGACAACATCACTCAGCTAAGAAACAGGTTCAATGACCATGAAAGGCTCATGTTCCTTGCCCTCCTTGACCCCAAAAGGGAAACGCCAAACTTTCCAAACGCTGCGTTCTCAAGTCTCGAGGACAGCTATGGCCCTAATTTTGATTTGCCACGGCTTAAAACAGAACTCACCATTATGTACTCAATGTCTGACTTTGAGGGTAAGAGCCCGGCTGATCTGCTTCACTTTCTCCAGCAGAAGAGACTAATTGATAGTATGCACCAATTGTATCTACTTACCTGTCTAGTTTTGAATATTCCAGTGTCCACTGCATCAGTAGAAATAATATTTTCTGCATTAAATAGGATCAAGACATATTCCAGGAACACCACTGGACAGATCCGACTGTCAGCCCATTTTCTCAATCGAAAAATAACTTATTTCGGTTTTAAAATCAAAAAGCAAGCTATATGAACCTGCCTTTTCCCATTTCATAAAGAAGGACAGGTGAATGGACTTAGTTTTTAAATGATAATCATAATGGTGAGTGGACTTTTTGTTTTCATCTACAGCTTGTTTTTTTGTTGATATCTCGTTCATATCATTTTGAATACAATGTGTAAAATATTATTTCAACTTTAGATCACTGGTTGTGTGGTAAAAACAAAGGTACCGACGTTGCAATTGGAAGTACTGGGTACATGACATTTCGTGTTATGGTGCATTTTTTTATTTTTTTATTGTTGAACGCTGGAGATCGAACATTGAATACAACTTTGTTCTCTCTGACAGCATATACTGTCCGTGGTCTTAAAACAATGTGACTAGTTGTGTGGTTGAATTTATTCCGCCACTATTTGAGTGACTCTTTGTTTTGGTAAATGTTTCTTTGAAACGACGCAACCGTATTTTCTTCTGGCGATATTTGCGACCGTTGTGTACGTGTGCTGCTTCTGTGAGCCACAGCCGAGGCATGGCTTAGGACCGTTTGACTCTGTCATCAAAGAATTGCTTCTCTTACATAGGTCTCTAAAAGAAAGGTCTCTAGTCATGCTCTGTATACACAGGCATCCGAGTTCTCTATCTATATCTATGACGTCAGATCTGTTTCCGCAACTGAGGGCCTAGCTCCAATAGTCACGGTTCGCCACTGGAATAAAGACAATTCAAATGTCATATTATGCCTATATACAGTGTTGTAGCAATGTGCAAATTACAAAAGGGAAAATTAATAAACATACATTTGGGTTGTATTTACAATGGTGTTTGTTTCTCTCCTCTCTCCCCCTGTCTCTCTCTCCCTCCTCCACCCCATTCTCTTTACCTTCTTCTTTCCTTCCCTACCCCTCTACTCATCTTTCTTCTCTTCCCTCTCCTCTCTCACCTTCACAAACAGGATATTGACGCATAAATATGTGACACATAGTAAGTCAAAAAGGACATTCAATGCAAAAACGTTGGCGATAAAGCTGCAATGGGTAAATTGGTGAAAGACAGACAGGCAGAAGGTTAGGCAGACACACAGACAGACAGACAAGTAGACGCAGACAAACTGACAGTTTCAATCTAAATAAATGTGACCAATATCCTCTTCAGAATTCATTCTAACAAGGATCTTAGTTTCTAGAACTGCAAGACCATTGTGTCCAATGGAGGTCAAAAATTATTTTGGGTCAATTAACCCTCCAAAACCGCCCCTATTACCCCCAATTAAGTCACTTCCTGTAATTGTGTATTTGCAGGAAGCTGAAATTCAATGTAAGGCCTCCTGGGGACACTCTTTAACAATGCCCTGAGTTAGTATGTTTTATTTGTATAGTTCCAGCCCAAGCAGCAGAACTATCGGGGCAATACCCACTGGGCACAGACTTCAGTTCAATGTCTAGTTTTGATTTACATTTGGTTGAGTTGTCAACTAATGTGAATTCAACGTGAAATAAACAAAACATTTCACCATGTCATTGTATTTAGGTTCAAAGTTGTGTGAAAAAAAGACTAAATGCCCTTACGTTGATTACTTTTCGCAAATCCAATTAGTTTTCCATGTTGATTCAATGTCATCACATAGATTTTGGGGGGTTGAAATGACGTGGAAACAACATTGATTCAACCAGTTTTTGCCCAGTCGGTAGTCACAGACAGGGAGAAAGAGGTGGAGGAGATGAAGAAAGAGAATGCAGCTAAATGTGTGGATATTATTTGAATTTATCCCTAAAAGAAATTGTTTATGATTTGGTCGTCTGTATCAGATCAAGAGCTCCAAATATGTTCTCTCTGTAATTCCCGCCACCGGGACCAAGGGACAGCTAGCGAGAAAGAGATGGAGGACTTGAAGAGAGAGAATGCAGGTAAGAGGCTTTTATAGTGTGATACCTTGGTCACAGTGTTGATTGCCAACTAATTCTACCAGAAACAGACACATTTTCACAAACTGTGCATCTATATCATTTCCAGAAGTTGTTGGTGACAACAATCTATTTATCTCCTCATCTATTATCATCTGAGAGTCACATGATACTGTGTGCTACATTTGATGTTTCCATTTTTCTTATAGAAGTCGGAACATTCTGTGAATGTATCTTTCAAAGTGTAGCATATCATTGCCTTAGGCTCTTTAGATCAACAATATGAATGCTGTGTTGTTGGGAGCACTGGTTGGAATCTCAGGTACGCCGTGACAGACATGGATCACATTACAGTAACACAGTGTATTGTATGCTTGATGGTACTGTACTGAGGTACAGTGTAGTTGAAATACTGTGGAGTTCACAGACAATCTGAGGATTTCATTTGAGAAGGTAGGACCTTTCACTGATGATACCACTACGGTCTTCACCAAAGTCATCACAAACATCAACAATGCTTACAGCTCAGTTACAGGTACTATTAACACATGTATGTACACATCATATCCAAAGAGACCAGCGACAAGCACTGAGTCCAATGTCACTAACAGGCTGTCTATGAGAGAATGCCAGTGATATTGTTGATCCCTCCATGCAATTCCTCTGATGCAGGTACCTTCACAGCACCAGTTAGAGGAGTCTACTACTTCAGATTCACTGGCTTGGACAACTGCAAACCTCTGTACATGGGCGCATGATTGATGCATAATCGCTGACCCATAATGTTATTGCAACAGAGCAATAGTCATGGAGGGCAGGAGTATGTATCCAGTGGAGCAATTCTAAAGATGGAGCAGGGGGACTCGGTCTACCTGACGCTCCCAAAAGGCTACAGGCTCATTGATAATGGCTTTCACGGCAGCTTCAGTAGATTCCTGCCCTGTGTGAGGGGAATACAACTAGAGATGTAATGAGCCAAAATATAGGCATGAGGTACTCTGCCAGGCATACAATACAAAAAAAACATGAATGACAGACCAGCAGTAATTTAACAAAGGTCACGTTCCATCTGCTTAGACGTTGCTAGATCTTACAAAAAATATTTTTGAAAGGTCATCCAACTCGGAATTCCAAGTCGGAAACTCTGGCATCTTTCTAAACCTCCGACTTTCCGACCTGAAGATCACTGACGTCATGATTTGACCTCGTTTGTTTATGAGTTCCCAGTTGTCTTGAAATCACCAAACGCAATCTGTCATTCGATGACACAGTCAATGTTGTCGCACGCAACCATTGGATGCATGCAACGTCTAAGCAGTGGAATGCAACCAAACTGAAGTGCTTGAGGCAGCAGGTGCCAGCAATCAGCTAATGAGCAGGATTGCAAACAGCCGTTTGACAATTAAAGGGACATTTCACTCATTCTTCATTCAAACAAACAGGTAAAGATTGTGTTGATGGAAAAATATAAATTACAATAACTGTCCCGTGAAAATCTCCCTTTGAAAAGTTAATATTCTGTTAAAGGTCCAATGCAGCCGTTTTTATCTCAATATCATCATTTCTGGGTAACAATTAAGTACCTTAAAAGTATTGCTTTTAATTAAAATGCTCAAAAAGAAACTTGTCAAAGAGTGATTTCTCAAGCAAGAATTTTGCTAGGGCTGTCTGGGAGTGGGGAGAGAAACTGAAAACTAGCTGTTATTGGCAGAGAGGTTTGGAACTCTGTTTCTTATTGTTCTATGAACTAATTTCCCGCCTGGTCATGTCACCGGCGAGGCCAAAACTCCATCCAACCAAAACAGGCTGGAATTTCAAGTGGTCTTGTCAAACAGCTCTTACACTAAAAGGCCACTAACATTTTCACAATTTCGCAGCATTATTCCAACCTCATGGTGTGGAAATATACAGGCGGCCCATCATTACGCACACCTGTCACCATCGTTACGCGCATCAGTGCTTCATGGGACTCACCTGGACTCTATTACTTTATTGATTGCCTCCCCTATATCTGTCACTTCCTCTGTCATTAATGTTGTTTTGTTTCCCCTGTCCAGATGAGGTCCGTGGTTTGTTTCATGTCCGTTATTTATTAAACGTTCACTCCCAGTACTTGCTTCTCGTCTCCCAGCGTCTGTCCTTACAGAATGCAGACATCAAAATTGGAAGCATCAGGGAGTTTTTTTGTTGGGGTTGGTGACGTCGGGTCCCAGTGCCGCTGTCGAAGGAACCGGGGATGCCTCAGCTGGCTCGTCGGGCTTCCATGCCTTAGCCGGCTCGAGAGGTTTTCTTGCCTCGGTTGGCTCGGCAGGCTCCCATCCCACGTCATGCCTCAGCCTAGATCAAACTAAATATAATCACGTCACCAAATAATTGATTAAAACACACTATTTTGCAAAGAAGGTATACAGAAGCCTCACCAGCACTCTGTAGGGTAGCACCATGGTGAAGCCAGAGGAAAGTTAACTTCCGTCCTCCTCTGGGTACATTGACTTCAATACAAAACCTAGGAGGATCATGGTTCTCACCCCCTTCCATAGACTTACACAGTAATTATGACAACTTCCGGAGGACGTCCTCCAGCCTGTCAGAGCTTTTGCAGCATGAACTGACATGTTGTCCACCCAATCAAAGGATCAGAGAATGAATCTATTACAGAAAGAATAAACTACAGCTTGCTAGCATTGCAGTGTATAAAATATGGTGAGTAGTTGACTCAAAGAGTGAGAGAAAAATAATTGAATAGTTTTGAACAAATTAATTTATTCCAAAACGAAGGAGAAGCAAGAGAGAAAGAGAGTCAGTTTTTTCCAGTTTCACTTACTTAGGTAACAAATGCAGTTACTATATCTAGTTTAGCCTACTGAAACACTCTGCTCAAACAGATGGATGCTATGTTAGCTAGCTGGCTATGACTTTCCAACACAACACTGGAACTCTTTCAAGTCTAGGTAAGCTTTTGTTAATACTAATTTATTGCCACCGGGGCCCGCAGGTGTAACTGCTTACTGACTGTACACTAACGTTATGGCATGATTGCAGCGGGTTTACTAACGCGTTAGTTCTATTAGCTATGCTGACTATGACATTACTTTAGCTAATATGGTGACAACGATGTAGGCTGTGTGTAGCGGTTTGGCCTGGATTCTTTTTTCTTCGCCTGGCCACATACAGCTGATGTGTTGTGCATTGAAGTCTACAAGCAAACGGAAGAGAAGGAACACAACATGGCTGTTATGAGAGTGAACTCTGTTTACAAGTGATCAGGGGTGTATTCATTCCGCCGATTCTGTTGAATCTTTTTGAATCTTTCTAATCGAATAGTATCCACAGATTGCGAGTTGAAGATAAATACTTTTACTAAGAGTATTAGTATATTGGTAATTGACTGACCAGGTCTCTCCAGATCTCCTAACAATGCTATTTCTAGGGTGAATTTCAGATTAATGTTATGCTTTTTCAGCCATTCCTGAACCAGAGACCAGAAACAGGCTACCTGAGGGCAATACCAAAACAAGTGGTCTATTGATTCTGTATCCTCACAACAAAATCTTCAGAGCTGCGGTGATTGTATGCCCCAAATATTCAACATTTTGTTGGTGGCAAGAATTCTGTACAATAATTTTAGCTAAAAAGCACGAAGTCTTGAATCTTGCATCGTTTTATATATCAACCCATACACGCTGTACCATGGAATTGGTACACCAAAAAATCTCTTCCCAAATATTTTGCAATCTGTATGGCACAGCTGGCAACATCCTGGTCCTCAAATGAAACTGGTATACTTTCCTATTTATGCTATTTTTATTCCTCCGCCAGTTTTGACCCTTTATATTAGGCAAACAGACCAGTTCACTAGCGCCTCCCACTGCCAACTCCCTCTTCTATTTTTGGGGTAATGCTGTAATCAGTTGGTTGTAATCTTGGATTGGGCAGACCTTTCGATACAATTCTGATAAAATGAAATGAATGATGAAAGAAATAACTACCATTCCAATTTACAATATCATATAAAACAAAATACCTTTTTCAAACATATTTTCCATAAATACAGGTCTTTTATCAAATAGCACATTTGAGTTCAACCATAATATTTGTGTTAATATTTGTTCTATCTTCTCAGGGGGAGGAGATTGAAATTGTAACCACCTCTGCAATGGTTGTTTGAAAAAGAGAGATACTTGAAAAAGGTTTCATTTTCAATTAACAAAAAATTAGACATGGAAATCTGCACAAAGAAAAAAGGCAATTTTTAAACAATGGATGGGCTTTTGTTAGTAATCTACTTGAGAACCATTTAAGGAACAAGTAAAACTTTTCTCTAAGTGAAGTTAATATTCAGATAGGCACGGTTTATCTTGTCAAAAAAGGATCCCAGACAAAGATTATTATTTTTTTACTCATGATTTGAAAAAATTAATCAGGAGTAGGCAGCTCCATAAGTAAAATGCCTTCAGAAAGTTTTCAGACCCTTTGACTTTTTCCACATTTTGTTAGGTTATAGCCTTATTCTAAAATTTATTAAATTGTTTTTTTCCCTCATCAATCTAGACACAATACCCCATAATGACAAGGCAAAATTTGAAATATGACATTTACATAAGTATTTAGACCATTTACTTAGTACTTTGTTGAAGCACCTTTGGCAGCGATTACAGCCTTCTTACAGTCTTCTTGCATATAACTCTACAAGCTTGGCACACCAGTATTTGGGGAGTTTCTCCCATTCTTCTCTGCAGATCCTCTCAAACTCTGTCAGGTTGGATGGGGAGCGTTGCTGCATGGCTATTTTCAGGTCTCTCCAGAGATGTTTGATCAGGTTTAAGTCCAGGCTCTGGCTGGGCCACTCAAGCGCATTCAGAGACTTGTCCAGAAGCCACTCCTGCATTGTCATGGCTGTCTGCTTAGGGTCATTGTCCTGTTGTTAATATGGGGTATTGTGTGTAAATTGCTGAGAATTTGTATTTATTTAATTAATTTTAGAATAAGGCTTTAAGGTAACAAAATGTGGAAAAAGTGAAGGGGTCTGAATACTTTTGTTAGGATTTATGTTTATGCACTATAGCCTGCTACCATATTGTATGAAGATGAATATTGTTTTGTTACACACACACACAAACAATACAGATGTATGTGTGTAAAGACTGACCAACATTGAGTGAAAGGCCATAAAAGCTGTGGTCAATCTGGAGAGGGGAGGGGTGCATATCTCTAAGCCAACCAGGAAGGTTAGGACACTGGACAATACCAAATAAGGGACTGTGTGTAGCATCGGGGGAGACACAAGACGGATCTAATCTACGCAACGACCAGATGCGGACATCTGAGAGAAGGGGACAGGCTGAGCAAAGTTTAAACCGCGCTCAGCCTCTACTGTGATAGGCCAACAGACGCGTTGGAACTACGTCATCACGGTATAAGAACAGCTGTTTACGTACTTCCTGCCAGTTCCCTGTTCTACCCTGCGCGGAGATACAGCGAACCCGTATATACGAAAATTGCATTTGCCATTTATTGTTTGCGTTAATTAAACATAATTAAAGAAAGTTAGCAGACCTTGCTTTTTATTTATCCTGGTACCGGATTTGAATAACGCAGCGCTCACACTTTCCGAAGGCACTGTAAGTGAATAAACTGAGATATGACTAAGGAGTTAATCAGTGCAATTTTTACATACAGTTGAAGTCGGAAGTTTACATACACTTCGTCATTAAAACTCGTTTTTCAACCACTCCACAAATTTCTTGTTAACAAACTATAGTTTTGGCAAGTCGGTTAGGACATCTAATGTGTGCATGACACAAGCAATTTTTCCAACAATTGTTTACAGACAGATTATTTCACTTATGATTCACTGTATCACAATTCCAGTGGGTCAGAAGTTTACATACACTCAATTAGTATTTTGTAGCATTGCCTTTAAATTGTTTAACTTGGGTCAAACGTTTCGGGTAGCCTTCCACAAGCATCCCACACTAAGTTGGGTGAATTTTGGCCCATTCCTCCTGACAGAGCTGGTGTAACTGAGTCAAGTTGGTAGGCGTCCTTGCTCGCACACACTTTTTCAGTTCTGCCTGTTCCATAGGATTGAGGTCAGGGCTTTGTGATGGCCACTCCAATACCTTGACTTTGTTGTTCTTTAGCCATTTTGCCACAACTTTGGAAGAATGCTTGGGGTCATTGTCTATTTGGAAGACCCATTTGCGACCAAGCTTTAACTTTGTGACTGATATCTTGCTTCAATATATAAATCATTCTCTCTGCTTTTATTGTGATATTTCACATTCTTAAAATAAGTGGTGATCCTAACTGACCTAAGACAGGGACTTTTTACTAGGATTACATGTCAGGAATTGTTTAAAACTGAGTTTAAATGTATTTGGCTGAGGTGTATGTAAACTTCCGACTTCAACTGTAAATTGACAGGTATTTACCTCTCCATGGTTGCAGGATATTGTCTATTTTTACTAGTTTTCTATTGAAATTCATTGTGGAGAGCTCATTTATATAATTTGTGATATGAATACTAAGTTGTTCTACTTCAACGTCAGGTTTCATGAATAGGTTTTAATCCAGAGTGCAGAAAAGTTATCTAGGTCTTCAATGAGACATTGCAGGGATCTAGCTTGCAGACTTAATATAAAACTTGAGTCATCGGAATGCATGGACACCTTTGTTTTTAACGCTTTAATTTCTCATGCTTTAATTTTTTATTTCTTGTTATGTATTTCACCTTTATTTAACCAGGTAGATCAGTTGAGAACAAGTTCTCATTTACAACTGCGACCTGGCTGTCACGATCGTCATAATAAGCGGACCAAGGCGCAGCGGGATATGAGGACATCTTCTTTTATTAGAGATGACGAAACACGAAACGAACACTTTTACAAAACAAAACAACAAACGACCGTGAAGCTACAAACGTTAGTGCACACACAAGCTACAAACGTTCAACATAGACAATTACCCACAAACACCTAAAGCCTATGGCTGCCTTAAATATGGCTCCCAATCAGAGACAACAATAAACAGCTGTCTCTGATTGAGAACCAAATCAGGCAACCATAGACTTTCCTAAACACCTACACTGAACACAACCCCATACATACTACAAAACCCCCTAAACAATACACACACCCTAAACTAGAAAAAAACACACAAACATCCCATGTCACACCCTGACCTAACTAAACTAATAAAGAAAATCAATATAACAAAGGCCAGAGTGTGACAGTACCCCCCCCCCAAAGGTGCGGACTCCGACCGCAAAACCTGACACAGAAGGGGAGGGTCCGGGTGGGCCTTCCTATGGCGGCGGCTCGGGTGCGGGACGTGGACCCCCCTCCACCATAGTCACTACCCGCTTTGGTGGCGCCTCTGGAACGGCGAGTCCCGGACTGAATACCATCCCAGAGGGCGCCACTGGACTGAGGGGCAGCTCCGGACTGAGGGCTGACGGCTCTGGCGGATCCTGGCTGGCTGACGGCTCTGGCGGATCCTGGCTGGCTGAAGGCTCTGGCGGATCCTGGCTGGCTGACGGATCTGGCTGGTCATGGCTGGCTGACGGATCTGGCTGGTCATGGCTGGCTGACGGCTCTGGCTGGTCATGGCTGGCTGACGGCTCTGGCTGGTCATGGCTGGCGGACGGCTCTGGCTGGTCATGGCTGGCGGAAGGCTCTGGCTGGTCATGGCTGGCGGAAGGCTCTGGCTGCTCATGGCTGGCTGACGGCTCTGGCTGCTCATGGCTGGCTGACGGCTCTGGCTGCTCATGGCTGGCTGACGGCTCTGGCTGCTCATGGCTGGCTGACGGCTCTGGCTGCTCATGGCTGGCTGACGGCTCTGGCTGCTCATGGCTGGCTGACGGCTCTGGCTGCTCATGGCTGGCTGACGGCTCTGGCTGCTCATGGCTGGCTGACGGCTCTGGCTGCTCATGGCTGGCTGACGGCTCTGGCTGCTCATGGCTGGCTGACGGCTCTGGCTGCTCATGGCTGGCTGGCGGCTCTGGCTGCTCATGGCTGGCTGGCGGCTCTGGCTGCTCATGGCTGGCTGGCGGCTCTGGCTGCTCATGGCTGGCTGGCGGCTCTGGCTGGTCATGGCTGGCTGGCGGCTCTGGTTGGTCATGGCTGACTGGCGGCTCTGGCAGATCCTGGCTGACTGGCGGCTCTGGAAGATCCTGGCTGACTGGCGGCTCTGGAAGATCCTGGCTGACTGGCGGCTCTGGAAGATCCTGGCTGACTGGCGGCTCTGGAAGATCCTGGCTGACTGGCGGCTCTGGAAGATCCTGGCTGACTGGCGGCTCTGGAAGATCCTGGCTGACTGGTGGCTCTGGAGGATCCTGGCTGACTGGCGGCTCTAGCGGCTCCTGACTGACGAACGGCTCTAACGGCTCGGGACACACTGGCTCTGACGGCTCGGGACAGACGGATGGCTCAGATGGCGCTGGGCAGACGGATGGCTCAGATGGCGCTGGGCAGACGGATGGCTCAGATGGCGCTGGGCAGACGGATGGCTCAGATGGCGCTGGGCAGATGGATGGCTCAGATGGCGCTGGGCAGACGGATGGCTCAGATGGCGTTGGGCAGACGGATGGCTCAGATGGCGTTGGGCAGACGGGCAGTGCAGGCGGCGTTGGGCAGACGGCCGACTCTGACCTGCTGAGGCGCACAGTAGGCCTGGTGCGTGGTGCCGGAACTGGTGGTACCGGACTGGAGACACGCACCTGAAGGCTAGTGCGGGGAGCAGGAACAGGGCACACTGAGTTCTCGAGGCGCACTATAGGCCTGGTGCGTGGTACCAGGACTGGTGGTACCGGGTTGAGGGCACGCACCTCAGGGCGAGTGCGGGGAGAAGGATCAGTGCGTACAGGGCTCTGGAGGCTTGGACATGAGGCTTGGTGCGTGGTGCCGGAACTGGTGGTACCGGGCTGGGGACACGCACCTGAAGGCTAGTGCGGGGAGAAGGAACAGGGCATACTGGACCCTGGAGACGCACATTAGGCCTAGTGCGTGGTGCCGGCACTGGTGGTACCGGGCTGGGGACACGCATCTCAGGGCTAGTGCGGGGAACAGCAACAGGACGCACAGGACTCTGGAGGCGCACAGGAGGCTTGGTGCGTGGTGTAGGCACTGGTGGTAATGGGCTGGAGACACGCACCTCAAGGCTAGTGCGGGGAGCAGGAACAGTGCGTACAGGGCTCTGGAGACGCACATTAGACCTAGTGCGTGGTGCCGGAACTGGTGGTACCGGGCTGGAGACCCACACCATAGGGCGAGTGCGTGGAGGAGGAACAGGGCTCTGGAAACACACTGGAAGCCTGGTGCGTGGTGTAGGCACTGGTGGTAATGGGCTGGAGACACGCACCACAGGGCTAGTGCGTGGAGAAGGAACAGGACACACCGGGTTGTGAAGGTGTATTGGAGACCTGGTGTGTATAGCCGGCATCAAATCTTCCGGAACTTTAACACAAGTTTCAGGCTGAGTACGAGGAACTGACACAGGTGGCATCGGACAGCTAACACGCTCCTCAGGGAGAATGCCATGCATACTCTGCCAAACCAACAGCTCTCTCTCTTCACTCTCCTCCAATTTCGTCAACAACTCCTCAAATGTCTCATAATCTCCCCTTCGTTCACTCTCCTCCAATCTGTCCAATAACTCCTCGACAATCTCAGACTCACCCCTGAACTTCGCCGACTGCTCCAAGTGCCCCCCCCCCCCAATAATTTTTTGGGGCTGTTTCTCGGGCTTCCTACCGTGTCGCCGTGCTGCCTCCATCTCTGCCTTGGGGCGGTGATATTCCCCTGGCTGTGCCCAGGGTCCTCTCCCGTCTAGGATTTCCTCCCATGTCCAGGAGTCTTGACATCGCTGCTGCTGCTTTTTACCACGCTGCTTGGTCCTGGTTTGGTGGGTAATTCTGTCACGATCGTCATAATAAGCGGACCAAGGCGCAGCGGGATATGAGGACATCTTCTTTTATTAGAGATGACGAAACACGAAACGAACACTTTTACAAAACAAAACAACAAACGACCGTGAAGCTACAAACGTTAGTGCACACACAAGCTACAAACGTTCAACATAGACAATTACCCACAAACACCTAAAGCCTATGGCTGCCTTAAATATGGCTCCCAATCAGAGACAACAATAAACAGCTGTCTCTGATTGAGAACCAAATCAGGCAACCATAGACTTTCCTAAACACCTACACTGAACACAACCCCATACATACTACAAAACCCCCTAAACAATACACACACCCTAAACTAGAAAAAAACACACAAACATCCCATGTCACACCCTGACCTTACTAAACTAATAAAGAAAATCAATATAACAAAGGCCAGAGTGTGACACTGGCCAAGATAAAGCAAAGCAGTGCTACACATATACAAACGTACAGTCAATAACACAATAGAAAAATCTATGTACAGTGTGTGCAAATGTAGAAGAGTAGGGAGGTAAGGCAATAAATAGGCCATAGAAGCAAAATAATTACAATTTAGCATTAACACTGGAGTGATAGATGTGCAGATGATGATGTGCAAGTAGAGATACTGGGGTGCAAAAGAGCAAGAAGATAAATAACAATATGGGGATGAGGTAGTTGGGTGTGCTATTTACAGATTGGCTGTGTACAGGTACAATGATTGGTAAACTGCTCTGACAGCTGATGCTTAAAGTTAGAGAGGGAGATATAAGACTCCAGCTTCAGTGATTTTTGCAATTCATTCCAGTCACTGGCAGCAGAGAACTGGAAGGAAAGGCGGCCAAAGGAAGTGTTGGTTTTGGGGATGACCAGTGAAATATACCTGCTGGAGCGCGTGCTACGGGTGGGTGTTGCTATGGTGACCAGTGAGCTGAGATAAGGCGGGCTGGGCTTTACCTAGCAAAGACTTATAGATGACCTGGAGCCAGTGGGTTTGGCGACGAATATGTAGCGAGGGCCAGCCAACGAGAGCATACAGGTCGCAGTGGTGGGTAGTATATGGGGCTTTGGTGACAAAATGGATGGCACTGTGATAGACTACATCCAGTTTGCTGAGTAGAATGTTGGATGCTATTTTGTAAATGACATCGCCGAAGTCAAGGATCGGCAGCATGGTCAGGTTTACGAGGGTATGTTTGGCAGCATGAGTGAAGGAGGCTTTGTTGTGAAATAGGAAGCCGATTCTAGATTTAGTTTTGGATTGGAGATGCATAATGTGAGTCTGGAAGGAGAGTTTACAGTCTAACCAGACACCTAGGTACTTGTAATTGTCCATATATTCTAAGTCAGAACCGTCCAAAGTAGTGATGCTAGTCGGGTGGGCGGGTGCGGGCAGCAATCGGTTGAAGAGCATGCATTTAGTTTTACTGGCATTTAAAAGCAGTTGGAGGCCACGGAAGGAGTATATATATGGCATTGAATGTATATACAGTATATATATATAGAATGTATATGGCATTGAAGCTCGTTTGGAGGTTTGTTAACACAGTGTCCAAAGAAGGGCCAGATGTATACAGAACCGTGTCGTCTGCGTAGAGGTGGATCAGAGAATCACCAGCAGCAAGAGCGACATCATTGAAATATACAGAGAAAATAAAATGTTCTGATGTTCTTACTTGATCTGATTTTAATAGCTAGCATTTCGATGACCATAACGAATAGATAAATATGGTGACAGCGGACACCCTTGTTTAACCTCTAACACCTCCCAAACCCGGATCCGGGAGCACCCCCATCAGTAGAAAAGCTACTAGCATAGCCTAGCATAGCGTCACAAGTAAATACTAGCATCTAAATATCATTAAATCACAAGTCCAAGACACCAGATGAAAGATACACATCTTGTGAATCCAGACATAATTTCTGATTTTTAAAATGTTTTACAGGGAAGACACAATATGTAAATCTATTAGCTAACCACGTTAGCAAAAGACACCACTTTTTTTACTCCACCAGTTTTTTACTCCATCAGTAGCTATCACAAATTCGACCAAATAAAGATATAAATAGCCACTAACCAAGAAACAACTTCATCAGATGACAGTCTGATAACATATTTATTGTATAGCATATGTTTTGTTAGAAAAATGTGCATATTTCAGGTATAAATCATAGTTTACCATTGCAGCCACCATCACAAATCTCACCAAAGCGACTAGAATAACTACAGAGAGCAACGTGTATTACCTAATTACTCATCATAAAACATTTCTTAAAAATACACAGCGTACAGCAATTGAAAGACACAGATCTTGTGAATCCAGACAATATTTCAGATTTTCTAAGTGTTTTACAGCGAAAACACAATATAGCGTTATATTAGCTTACCACAATAGCAAACATCACACCAGCATTGATTCAAGGCAAAAATAGCGATAACGTATAAACCACCAAAATATATTAATTTTTTCACTAACCTTCTCAGAATTCTTCAGATGACAGTCCTGTAACATCATATTACACAATGCATATAGAGTTTGTTCGAAAATTTGCATATTTAGCGGTACAAATCGTGCTTATACAATGAGAATAGTGTCCAAATCCTCAAGCAATCTGTCCGGCGCCATCTTGGAGAGGCACATATTCTAATCGAAAACTATTCATAAACTTGACTAAAAAAATACAGGTTGGACAGCAATTGAAAGACAAATTAGTTCTTAATGCAATCGCTGAATTACATTTTTAAACGTGCGATAAAGCAAGGCTACACTGCAAGTAATGGCGTCTTATGCATTTGACTTTTTTCAACAGAACAATGAATTATCAGCATAAATAGTTCTTACTTTTTGATGACCTCTCATCAGAATCTTGGGATAGGTGTCCTTTGTCCAAAAGAATCGTTGCTGGGTTGGAGAAAGTCATCTTCCACGTTGCAATTAGCAGTAAACAATAGCATGCGAGAGAGAGATACCCAACTTCCTACAATGCCAGAAAATGAAATACCCGAAAATCGCAATATACTGACATAAACTGATATAACTCGGTTTAAAATAACAAGATTATGATGTCTTTAAAGCCTATATCGAATAAAAACAGAGCCGGATATATCTAGGAGCTAAAACGGGAGCTTCTAAAACGACATGCCAAGATCCTCCCTGCGTCAGAGCGAAGAATCAAAAGAGAGGACACTTTGATTCCAATCAATTTATAGACTTTCGGATCTGCCTAGAGACTCCATTTCAAGGCCCTCTATTCGCTGACACCCAGGGGAAGGCGTATGCAGTGCATCTCAACCAATAGAAGACAGGCAGAGTTATACACAGGTCTGAGAACAGGTTGGAAAATTCTGCATTCTCAACTCCACATAGGGAAATTGCTCTAAGTCCAGTTCTGTTTCACGCACAGACATAATTCAAACGGTTTTAGAAACTAGAGAGTGTTTTCTATCCAATAGTAATAATAATATGCATATTGTACGAGCAAGAATTGAGTACGAGGCAGTTTAATTTGGGAACGTCAAGAAAACATAGTGCTAACAGCTCCCCCTATTGACAAGAAGTTTTAACTGCTCATGTCAATTCAAAACTCTCTGAGAAGTAGCTGAGAGACCTTTACATGGCTATCAGAACGTCACACCAGGGTAAGCCTACACAATACACAGCCCTTATTTTAAGTGTTTCTAAAATCCCCTATGGGAAAAATGTATGGTATCATTACCCTGTTTGACCACTAGGTTTTATGGGTATTACGACACCACTGTGGGGCTCTATATGCAAAATATGTGCATTGATTGAAACATAACACAGATAGGCCTATGCTATAGTTTAAGACCATCTGCTTTACAATTCGCTCACTGTACATAATTCGAAACAACACTGTAGGCTACTTTTAAACAACACTGTACATAACTCAAGAAGATCTAAATGCATATTCCCAGGGTCACAACTTTTTTTCAGACACATTCTGAAAATGCACCCCCCAGTGTTATCATTGGAATGTCATACAAAACAGGGGAACTGTGTGCTTTAGGACCATGCGGACGCCTCCAAGCGTCGGGTTGGCTGTTTGGAGTGTTTCTTCGACAGGATTAAATAATAATAATGCCCCCCCACTTCGAAAACGAAAATTGCGTCCCTGCACATTCCCACATAGGAATGAAAACTGATATGAAACTGATTTTAGTTCAAATGTTTCACTGGTAAAACTTGAAGAATTTTTATTCACGATTGACAGTGAGAAATGTTTAGGTCTGGGGAAAGGTTTCCAGGGGAGCAGAACGGGCAGTTACCTTCGGAAGAAGTAGTACCCATCTAGGTAGGCTACATCATTAAGTATAATGTAATGATTCAAGCCACAGGAGCGGGCACAGGTCAATGTCACCTCAGTTGTTGTTAGGAATTTACAACAAAAACTTGTGTCTGAATTTACACAGCCAAATGTTTTTGGTAGAAAGGAATTTCCGACCATAATTGATGATGTTCTTGAACATGCAGTCTACTGTTACAACAGACGCGCGTGCCTGTATTTTCACCTCGAGATCGCGCATGAAGAGGGCGTAGTTAGAGGAGGTGTTGGGGGCAACATTTGTGCAAGACGGAGGGCAGGGAGAGGTTCTGCAAACGGAAGGGGATGAACAGGAAGAGCACGGGCCGTGCACACAGAGGGGGGGAAACTGCAGGCTGTGTGGATTTTTCTAAATGTATTTATGCACCTCGTCTCTCTTCCGCCTATGTTAATGATTTGTGTTAGATATGTAAATGTCCCTTTAGTTTATTGGCGCCACCGTCAGCTCTCCCTTCTACCTCAACAGTAAGCGTATTATCAAGCTATCTTGACTGTATCCAGCCTGCCACTGAACTTCCCGTCACTGAGAAGAACGCAGACGGAAAGATCGAGCAGCTGAATAGGAAACATAGGGGTTGTCAATGAGAATACAGTTCAATCTACACGGAGACCAGACGGATAGACAAATCGATATCATTGTCTTTTAGTCGACTAGACGGGTCTGGACTGGCTTGCTTACCAACCTGCGTTGTATTCCTTGCTGAGCACCCAGCTGCAGTTTGCCCCACTGTCGTCGAGGCTCGAGACAACCACTGGTGGGGGGTTTAATGGGATCCTTGTTTCAATAGAACTCCCTTCTCCCACCCCCCGACGGACCTTCGCTCGAATCCGACTCGGGCGCTGTCTTCCCCGGGGGGTGCCGGTTTTTGCTCAGTCTGACTGGGGAAGGAGGGCGGCCCCCCCCCCCCAGCATTGACTGTCGCTCTGGCCGACCCTAGTGGAGCCTAATATGGCAGGAAATCTGAAGAAAGGCGGAGGACTGATCGGGATGATGAAGGACGCGTTTCAGCCTCATCACCACCTCCATTCCCATCACCAACCTGGGGCCGTGGACAAAAAGACGGTGGAGAAATGCTGGAAACTAATGGACAAGGTGGGTGACTAGCAGTCGGAGAACTATCTATCTAGCTACAGTACCCAGCTGATGATCAGTGGCCCAGGAAAGTAGCTTAGCTAACTTTAGCTAATTTGCTGGCTAGCTTCCTAGCTAACGAGACAGTTTCTAGCTAGCTAGATAACATTAGTTAGCTAGGGGTACACTGACCAGCTAGGCTACACCGAATAGTAGAGAAGGTGGTAGCTAGCTAACGTTAATGATCTATAATATATTCTATTCATCTGCAGAATATGTAGCTAGGTGAAGTTAGCTAGAACTGGCTATATGGTTGTAACTAGTTAGCTTAATGCTGGTGTCTGGATTGCTAGCTACGTTAGCCAGCTACCTAGGCATCTAGCTAGCCAATTAACATTAGTTAGCAACATTGACCAATATAATCTCGTGTACATGGGGATGGTGACCTAATACTCATCCCAGATTAGGGTCATGAAAATAGTAGCTAGTTAGCTGAGCAAAATTAGGCTTGGGTTTTGATCATAACCACCGAGCTATATTTGACTGTTTAGAACAAGATCCTTCCCATTGACAAAGTTGTTCAATAAGGTTGTAAAATGTGAGATTTAGCTAGCTAAATGTGATTTTAATCTGTAATTTGTATGATCAGATATTAAACACAATCATTGTCTAACAATGTGCCAACAATCTAACTGCTCGAGTCCAACACTTAGCCGTGGCATCTGAAATCCAGAGTAATGTGCAGCAATGAAATTAATACATGTGAGCATAATAAAGAATTAGCTACATTTACAGCATCACTTCTTGGTAAATGTAGCTGGCTGACCCCTAGTTTCCTGTGTGATTCACACTGAATTATCACAGTGATTCAGAGGACAAGACAGCCTTTTATGTTTGTTTCTCTAGGAGTAGTCTACACATGTTATTCTTTTCTCTTATCCGTAAGAACCCAAGCCCCTGAAGATTGTCATAATGGCACTTTTTTGGGGCCAATTTGCATTTCTTTCCACCAGACAAGCACATCTGCATTGACTCTTTATGATGAAGAGGTCACTTCACACAAACAGAAAAACAGAAGTGACACTGCAATGTCAGTTCTCCTTTTCTGTTTCAGAAAGTAGCCTGGGCTTCCCAATCAGTGGCACAATGTCTAGTCTGTCTGAGGCAGAGTTGAGAAAGAGGTGTGTGTGTGTTTCCCGCAAGACCTTTGAAATAGAAGAGTTTGTCCACGATGGAGGTTTTGTTGAGAGGAAAACCACTGTGGAACCTGCGATACGTGTTCTTTTGCCTGCTGATTTTAGCAGACTGTTACCCTGTATCAACAGGTCTCTGTCAAGTAGTGTGAGTGCTTCAAGGCAGGATACAACTTTACAAATGACCCCTGTGGAGACTTTGTTTGTTACTGCGGAAACTGGTACCCTATCAAGTGTTCTTCATAGAATTTGTACAGTATGAATGTTCCTCCCCTCTTTCAAAACGGGTTAACAATCATTACACTGACCTTTCTGCATCAGGTTTAACCAATAATAAAAGCTTGTCTTCAGACGGTTATGCTCCATGCACAAGTTAGCCTATCTGCTCATTCAAATATCATGAGGACAACCCAAACAACAGTGCATGCTTGTCATAGATCGGCCTAAGAAGGTCAAAGTTCAGTAAAAGTGTTTGAATGGAATATAAGTGTCCTATAGGGTTATTATAGGCTTATTACTCTTCTCATGTTGATTGGGTGTCTCTCTCTCTCTCAATTAAATGTCAATTTAAGGGGCATTATTGGCATGGGAAACAGTCAATATTTTAGTGGTTTTATCATAGCAGGAACCTGCAGTCATGGGTTACGTCCCAAATGGAATCCTATTCCGTATGTGGTGCTGATCAAAAGTAGTGGGCTATATAGAGAATAGGGTGCCATTTGGGATGTAACCCATTACTGCAGGTTTCTGCTATGATAAAACCACTAAAATATTGACTGTTTCCCATGTTTCCCACAGCTGAGAGGCAATCTTCTCTTTGTTTTTGGTTCGGTCCAGGCCACCACGACTGGATGTGTGTGCGTGTGTGCACGTTTAGCCAAGGGCTTATCTGCTCTCTGACAGGACTCATATTCTTGGGTTGGAAGCGCATTAGGGTTTACTGTGACCCCCTCTGTCTGACGTCAGCAGTGCTGCTGCTCAACACATGGCATGCGTCTCTCTGTATCCATGCGTCTCTCTGTATGCAGCCTTTTAAGCATTCTAGTACAGTTAAATAGTTAACACACACACATGGACGCAGCGGTCTAAGGCACTGCATCTCAGTGCAAGAGGCGTCACTACAGTCCCTGGTTCGAATCCAGGCCGTATCACATCCAGCCGTGATTGGGTGTCCTATAGGGCGTCGCACAATTGGCCCAGCGGCGTCCGGGGTAGGCCGTTAATGTAAATATGAATTTGTTCTTAACTGACTTGCCTAGTTAACTTCTCTAGGATAGGGGGCAGCATTTTCACGTTTGGATGAAAAGCGTGCTTAGAGTAAACTGCCTCCTATTCAGTCCCAGATGCTAATATATGCATAGTATTATTAGTATTGGATAGAAAACACTCTGAAGTTTATAAAACTGTTTGAATCATGTCTGTGACTATAACAGAACTTATTTGGCAGGCAAAACCCCGAGGACAAACCATTCAGATTTTCTTTTTGAGGTCACTCTCTTTTCAATGGGCTTTCATTGGGAATTCAGTTTTCTAAGGGACCTTCTTGTAGTTCCTATCGCTTCCACTGGATGTCAACAGTCTTTAGAAATTGGTTGAGGTTTTTCCTTTGAGAAATGAAGAAATAGCCATGTTCAGAATGAGGCTCCAGTGAAGTGTACTGTTTGTCAGAGGCGCGTGACCAGAAAGCATGCTACACATTGTTTTCCTCCGGTATTGAACACAGATCATCCCGTCTTCAATTTTATCGATTATTTACATAAAAAAATACCTAAAGTTGTATTACAAAAGTAGTTTGAAATGTTTGGACAAAGCTTACAGGTAACTTTTGAGATATTTTGTAGTCACGTTGTGCAAGTTGGAACCGGTGTTTTTCTGGATCAAACGTGCCAAATAAATGGATATTTTGGATATATATCGACAGAATTAATCGAACAAAAGGACCATTTGTGATATTTATGGGACATATTGGAGTGCCAACAGAAGAAGCTCGTCAAAGGTAAGGCATGAATTATATCTTTATTTCTGCGTTTTGTGTCGCACCGGGAGGGTTGAAATATGATGGTCTGTGATTGTTAGCTGGGGTGCTATCCTCAGATAATAGCATTGTTTGCTTTCACCGTAAAGCATTTTTGAAATCTGACACGTTGGTTGGATTCACAACAAGTGTAGCTTTAATTTGGTATATTGAATGTGTGATTTCATGAAAGTTTAATTTTTATAGTCATTTATTTGAATTTGGCGCTCTGCATTTTCACTGGATGTTGGCCAGGTGTGACGCTACCGTCCCACATATCCCAGAGAGGTTAAATAAAGGTTACGCACACACACACACACTGACCAAAAATACATTTTTTGGGCATTTTATGTATGTCCCCATTACCAGTAAAACAATCATATTCTTCCTTCACTTACTTGCTGTGCTGTTTCGTTGTTCATTTGTTCAGTCGTTTCATTCTCAACCAGGATTTCATCATACATGTCAAGCAGTGAAGTTTCAGCTCTCTGTCCGTGGCTTCTCTTCCTCGGTGTACACTGTCACTGTGTCCGTTTCCATCTTGAACAGCTGTGTATGTAACATTTCACACAAACCCTGTTTCTTGTCTGCCTCGAGGTAGCGGTCTTTGTACATAGCATCGAGCATGGTGGCGACACAGTAAAGAGAGAATGCCACCGAATCGCTTTGTTGAGCAGGCGTTTCAATGCCATGACCGAGGGTATCACGTCTGTTGCAGGCACAGTTGATACGCTTATTTCTCGAGTCAGTTGTTCGAATGGAGCTAGCTAGTGTGTTCATGTTTCAAACATGTTCTCAAATGCCATTGAAATGCCAGTAGCGGTATGACATCTGGTCATACATTTGGCAGGAGATTAGCAAGTGCAGCTCAGTTTCCACCTCATTTTGTGGGCTGTGTGCACATAGCCTGTCTTCTCTTGAGAGCCAGGTCTGCTTATTGCGGCCTTTCTCAATAGCAAGGCTATGCTCACTCAGTCTGTACATAGTCAAAGCTTTCCTTAAGTTTGGGTCAGTCACAGTGGTCAGGTATTCTGCCACTGTGTACTCTCTGTTTAGGGCCAAATAGCATTCTAGTTCGCTCTGTTTTTTGTTAGTTGACACATTGGAAAAAATTATCTTTTTGTTTTCTCATGATTTGGTTGGGTCTAACTGTGTTGCTGTCTTGGGGCTCTGTGGGGTCTGATTTGTGTTTGTGAAGAGAGGAATAGCTTGCTTAGGGGACTCTTCTCCAGGTTCATCTGTCTGTAGGTGATGGCTTTGTTATGGAAGGTTTGGGAATTGCTTCCTTTTAGGTGGTTGAATTTAACTGCTCTTTTCTAGATTCTGGTAACTATCGTGTATCAGCCTAATTTTACTTTGCATGCATTATTTGGTGTTTTACGTTGTACACTGAGGATATTTTTGCAGAATTCTGCATGCAGTCTCAATTTGGTGTTTGTCCCATTTTGTGAATTCTTGGTTGGTGAGCAGACACCAGACCTCACAACCATAAACGGCAATGGATTCTATAACTGATTCAAGTATTTTTTTAGACAGATCCTAATTGGTATGTCAAATGTTATGTTCCTTTTGATGGCATAGAAGGCCCTTCTTGCCTTGTATCCCAGCTCATTCACAGCTTTGTGGACGTTACCTCTGGCGTTGATGTTTAAGACAAGCTATGTATAGTTTTTTGTGTGCTCTAGGGCAATGGTGTCTAGATGGAATTTGTATTCGTGGTCCTGGCGACTGGATCTTTTTTAGAACACCATTATTTTTGTCTTACTGAGATTTACTGTCAGGGCCCAGGTCTGGCAGAATCTGTGCAGAAGATCTAGGTGCTTCTGTAGGCCCTCCATGGTTGGTGACAGAAGCACCAGATCATCAGCAAACAGTAGACATTTGACTGCAGATTCTAGTAGGGTGCTGCAGACTGTTCTAGTGCCCTCGCCAATTCCTTGATATATATATATATATATATGTATATGTATGTTGAAGAGGGTGGGGCTTAAGGTGCATCCCTGTCTCACCCCATGGCCCTGTGGAAAGAAATGTTTGCCAATTTTTAACCTCACACTTGTTTGTGTACATGGATTTCATAACGTATGTTTTTCCCCCAACACCCCTTTCCATCAATTTGTATAGCAGACCCTCATGCCAAATTGAGTGTCAGGCTTTTTTGAAATCAACAAAGCATGAGAAGACTTTGCATTTGTTTTGGTATGTTTGTTTGTCAATTAGGGTGTGCAGGGTGAAATTCATGGTCTGTCGTACGGTAATTTGGTAAAAAGCCAATTTGAATTGTACCTGCAAACACCAGTCTCAACGTTAACAGTGAAGAGGCGACTCCGGGATGCTGGCCTTCTAGGCAGAGTTGCAAAGAAAAGCCATATCTCAGACTGGCCAATAAAAAGAGAAGATTAAGATGGGCAAAAGAACACCGACACTGGACAGAGGAACTCCCACTCCTTTTTCTATTCTGGTTAGAGCCAGTTTACGCTGTTCTGTGAAGGGAGTAGTACACAGCGTTGTACGAGATCTTCAGTTTCATGGCAATTTCTTGCATGGAATAGCCTTCATTTCTCAGAACAAGAATAGACTGAGTTTCAGAAGAAAGTTCTTTGTTTCTGGCCATTTTGAGCCTGTAATCGAACCCACAAATGCGGATGCTCCAGATACTCAACTAGTCTAAAGAAGGACAGTTTTATTGCTTCTTTAATCAGGACAACAGTTTTCAGCTGTGCTAACATAATTGCAAAAGGGTTTTCTCATGATCAATTAGCCTTTTAAAAATGATGAACTTCGATTAACTAACACAACGTGCATCACAGAAGTGATGGTTGCTGATAATGGGCCTCTGTACACCTATGGAGATATTCCACTAAACATTTGCCATTTCCAGCTACAATAGTCATTTACAAGATTATCGATTTCTACAGTGTTTCTGATCAATTTGATGTTATTTTAATGGACAAAAAATGTGCTTTTCTTTCAAAAACAAGGACATTTCTAAGTGACCCCAAACTTTAGAACTGTATGTGTGTGTGTGAATTAAAGGGGGTTTCCAGCCAAGTAGTCTGCATATTAGATGCAGTAGTTGGTGCACTTCTCCAATCTCTGATAGTTTTAGGTGTCTTTTGCCAGAGGTTACCTCAGCATATGTAGGCTGATGAGCTGAATGACACATGGTGTGGACTGCATCATGTGGTGTACTTCTCTGAAGGACTGTGTTCTGCCTGACCCTAGAGTAGTGGTCAGAGCTGTGTTGTGATGGGCCGGGTCTAGTAGAGCTGTGTTGTGATGGGTCTAGTCTGGTAAATCTGTGCTGTGTTGGGCCATGTCTGGCTCTTCTCTCCTAGGGACGGTGGGGGTACTGTTGTTTCAGAAAGTGGATCGGGGGGGGGGGGGGCACTGCTGCTGTGGTGAAGGGTGTGGGTCCTTGCCAAGTGTTGCATCCTTTAGGTCCTTAGCAAAGCTTCTGACACTGTCCTGATCAAGATGTACATTATCGTGTAAGTGTTCAGATGTCAGAGTGGGATGGTGAGCCATTCTGACATTGAGCAGTAAGGCACAGTCCACGGTGATCTGTTGATTTATTTTGTTGATCAACTTTCCTGGGACGTCTTTTCTTGGTAAGACCCAACTATAATGTTTTTTGTGAACATAGCCTGTTCTGCCACTCTTCTCACTGCCCCAGATACTTTTTCACCTTTGCCAGTGTGGAGGATGATGTTGTCAGGGGTGTCAATCCTGGTCTGACTGAGTAGCTGCATTGCGCACTCTCAGTTGTAGGACACCAAAACGTATACTTCTGGTGTCTAGGGAATACTATTTCCTGGACTAAGAACTTCCCATTTGAATCGATAAGGATTGCAGTTGTGGGTGATTGTCTGGATGGAGGCTGGTATTCCGACCTGAGCTATGAGCAGACTGGGAGGCTGGTATTCTGACCTGAGCTGGAGCAGACTGGGAGGCTGGTATTCTGACCTGAGCTGGAGCAGACTGGGAGGCTGGTATTCTGACCTGGGCTGGAGCAAACTGGGAGGCTGGTTGGCTGACATGGGCTAGAGCAGACTGGGAGGCTGGTTGGCTGACATGGGCTAGAGCAGACTGGGAGGCTGGTTGGCTGACATGGGCTAGAGCAGACTGGGAAGCTGGTTGGCTGACCTGGGCTGGAGCAGACTGGGAAGCTGATGCAGTGTCATCAGGCTATGTGGTGGAGCCCATGCTGGTTGTGCTGGTCTCAGGTTCTGCCTGTTTTGTACCAAGCTGGTGGAGAAGTTTCTGAGATGAGTTCCCTAAAAGTAGAAGCGGTAGCAAACACATTCTCAAAAGCCTGGAGACTTGAATCATTGCCTTGTATCAATACAGTTCCATTATTGTATAAGTTGACTGTTTGATATGTGTTGCTCTGGTCAGCTTACAAAAAGCTGATCTGGGGCCTCCTGAGGGGCGCGGTGGTCTAGGGCACTGAATCACAGTGCAACCTGTGCCACTAGAGATCCTGGTTCGAGTCCAGGCTCTGTCGCAGCCGGCCGCGACCGGGAGACCCATGGGGCGGTGCACAATTGGCCCAGCGTCGTCCGGGTTAGAGGAGGGTTTGGCCAGCAGGGATGTCTTTGTCCCATTGCACTCCAGCAAATCCTGTGGCGGGCCGGGCGCGTCCACGCTGTCACGGTAGCTAGGTGTATGGTGTTTCTTTCGACACATTGGTGTGGCTGGCTTCCAGGTTAAGAGGGCATTGTGTCAAGAAGCAGTGCTGCTTGGTTGGGTCGTATTACATGACAGTTTGCTCCTGTATTTCTTTATAAAGTCATCAAAAAAAGAAACGTCCTCTCACTGTCAACTGCGTTTATTTTCAGCAAACTTAACATGTGTAAATATTTGTATGAACATAATATTCAATAACTGAGACAAGTTCCACAGACATGTGACTAACAGAAATGGAATAATGTGTCCCTGAGTAAAGGGGGTGTCAAAATCAAAAGTAACAGTCAATGCAGCTCGTGGCCACACCAGATACTAAGTACTGCAGTGCATCTCCTCCTCATGGACTGCACCAGATTTGTCAGTTCTTGCTGTGAGATGTTACCCCACTCTTCCACCAAGGCACCTGCAAGTTCCCAGACATTTCTGGGGGGAATGGCCCAAGCCCTCACCCTCGGATCCAACAGGTCCCAGACTTGCTCAATGGGATTGCGAACCGGGCTCTTCGCTGGCCATGGCAGAACACTGACATTCCTGTCTTGCAGGAAATCACGCACAGAACGAGCAGTATGGCCGGTGGCATTGTCATGCTGGAGGGTCATGTCAGGATGAGCCTGCAAGAAGGGTACCACATGAGGGAGGAGGATGTCTTCCCTGTAACGCACAGCATTGAGATTGCCCGCAATGACAACAAGCTTAGTCCGATGATGCTGTGACACACCGCCCCAGACCATAACGGACCCTCCACCTCCAAATCGATCCCTCTCCAGAGTACAGGCCTCGGTGTAACGCTCATTCCTTCGACGATAAACGCGAATCCGACCATCACCCCTGGTGAGACAAAACCGCGACTCATCAGAGTAGAGCACTTTTTGCCAGTCCTGTCTGGTCAAGCAACGGTGGGTTTGTGCCCATAGGCGACGTTGTTGCCGGTGATGTCTGGGGAGGACCTGCCTTACAACAGGCCACATTTTTTGGTGTTGTTACATACAGCTGGAAATAACTTTTGGATATCAGTGCAGCGGTAACTCACCAGCATTACGACCAGGAATACGAATTTCCTGAATTGGATCCTTTGTTCGTACACCCAAGGGCAATTGAACTTATTCCAGAGGCTGCTCCAAAACACCGTCGGTGGAGAAGAGGTATTCAGAGTGGATTTCTAGTCCTACTCAGGAGACGTGCACACCATCCACCGCTTCCGAGTATATTACTCGCTAATGTTCAGTCTCTGGATAATAAATTAGACGAGCTCAGGGCGAGGATCTCCTTCCATAGAGACATCAGGGATTGTAACATACTCTGTTTCATGGAAACATGGCTCTCTCGGGATATACTGTCCCCGTCCAATCAGCCATTTTGGGTTCTCAGTACATCGCACAGACAGGAATAAATACATCTCTGGGAAGAAAAAAGACGGGAGTGTATGTTTCATGATTAACCACTCATGGTGTGATTGTGATAACATACAAAAACTCAAGTCCTTTTGTTCACCTGACCTAGAATACCTCACATTCAAATGCTGACCGTATTACCTCCCAAGAGAATTATCTTTGGTTATAGTCACAGCTGTGTATATTATCCCCCTCAAGCCGATACCACGGCGGCCCTCAAGGAACTACACTGGACTTTAGGCAAACTAGAAACCACATATTCTGAGGCCGCATTTATTGTAGCTGGGGTTTTAACAAAGCAAATTTGATAAATGCTATCGAAGTTCTACCAACACATTGGCTTTAGTACTCGCGCTGGTAAAACGTTGGACCACTGCTACTCAATTTTTCGAAATGCCTACAAGGCCCTCCCCCACCCTCTCTTCGGCAAATCTGATCACGACTCCATTTTGCTCCTCCTTTCCTATAGGCAGAAACTCAAACAGGAAGTACCCGTGCTAAGATTTATTCAATGCTGTTCTGACCAATCGAAATCCATGCTTCAAGATTGTTTTGATCACGCGGACTGGGACATGTTCCGGATAGCCTCTAAGAATAACATTGACGAATACACTGATACGGTGACTGAGTTCATCAGTAAGTGTATAGGAGATGTTGTACCCACTGTGACCTATTAAAACCTACCCAAACCAGAAACCGTGGACAGATGGCAGCATTCGCGCAAAACTGAAAGTGCGAACCACCACATTTAACCATGGCAAGGTGACTGGGAATATGGCGAGCTCTGAACCAACTAATATTAATTTGGGGACAGGTCAAAAAGCATTAAACATTTAAGGCAATTTAGCTAGCTAGCTTGCTGTTGCTAGCTAATTTGTCCACGCATATTCAGGTATAATAACAACCCAAGGTCCTCTACTCTGACAATTAATCCACAGATAAAAGGGTAAAGGTTTCTAGTAATCTCTCCTTCTGGCTTCTTCTTTGGACTTTATATGGCGGATGGCAACGAATTTTAAGGTGCATTACAACGACCAAGTAGACTGGAGTTTGGACCATCTTTCAATCATCCACGTGGGTTTATGCTCCTAAAAAACATTGAGGAGAAGGGAGAAGTGGGATTTGCAGCGCATCAAGCATCACAAATAGAACCAAGTTCTATTTTAGCGCCTGGCTACGCAGACGCTCGTGAGCAGTGTGGTTGCAATGATTGAATAACATGTGCAAGACAGGTCAAAAGCTTTAGAACACCTACTCATTCAAGGATTTTTCTTTATATTCACTATTCTACATTTGTAGAATAATAGTGAAGACATCAAAACCATGAAATAACACGAATGGAATCATGTAGTAACCAAACAAGTGTCAAAATATATTTTATATTTGAGATTCTTCAAATAGCCACACTTTGCCTTGATGACAGCTTTGCACACTCATGGCACTCTCTCAACCAGCTTCATTAAGTAGTCAAGTAAAAGACATATCAACTATTCAGAGGAGACTGTAGGAATCAAGCCTTCATGGGTCAAATTTCTGCTTTTTGGATCCAACTGCCGTGTCTTTGTGACATGCGGTGTGGGTGAACGGATAATCTCTGCAAGTTTATTTCCCACCGTAAAGCATGGAGGTGGTGGTGTTATGGTGCTTTGCTGGTGACACTGTCTGTGATTTATTTAGAATTCAAGGCACACTTAACCAGCATGGCTACCACAGCCTTCTGCAACGATACGCCTTCCCATCTCATCATTTAAGCTCTGGGCCTTGGGTCTGAACCCTGCCTTGTGTAACTGGGTCCTGTAATTCCTGACAGGCTGCTCCCAGCTGGTGAAGGTAGGAAACAACACATTCACTTCGCTGATCCTCAACACAGGGGCCCCACAAGGGTCCGTGCTCAGCCCCCTTCTGTACCTCGTTCACCCATGACTGCATGGCCACGCACGTCTCCAACTCAATCATCAAGTTTACAGACGACACAACAGTAGTAGGCCTGATTACTAACAATGGCGAGACAGCCTACAGGGAGGAGGTGAGGGCCCTGGTGAGAGTGGTGCAAGGAAAATAACCTCTCACTCAACGTCAGCAAACTACCTGCCCTCCAGGACACCTACAGCACCAGATGTCTCTGGAAGGCCAAAAAGATGGTTAAGGACATCAACCACTAGAGCCATGGCCTGTTCACTGCGCTATCATCCAAAAGGCGAGGTCAGTACAGGTGCATCAAAGCTGGGGCCGGGAGACAGAAGCTGTTTTTCAATCTTAAGGCCATCAGACTGTTAAACAGCCATCACTAGCCAGCTTCCACCAGGTTACGCAACCCTGCACCTTAGTGGCTGCTGCCCTATATACAGTGACTTGAAATCACTGCCCACTTTAATGTTTAAATAATGTTTACATACTGCTTTACTCAACTCTTATATACAGTTGAAGTCGGAAGTTTACATACACTTAGGTTGGAGTCATTAAAACTCGTTTTTCAACCACTCCAGAAATTTCTTGTTAACAAACTATAGTTTTGCCAAGTCGGTTAGGACAGCTACTTTGTGCATGACACATACTTTTTCCACTTATAATTCACTGTATCACAATTCCAGTGGGTCAGAAGTTTACATACACTAAGTTGACTGTGCCTTTTAAACAGCTTGGGAAATTCCAGAAAATGATGTCATGGCTTTAGAAGCTTCTGATAGGCTAATTGACATCATCTGAGTCAATTGAAGGTGTACCTGTGGATGTATTTCAAGGCCTACCTTCAAACTTAGTGCCTCTTTGCTTGACATCATGGGAAAATCAAAAGAAATCAGCCAAGACCTCAGACAAAAATTGTAGACCTCCACAAGTCTGCTTCATCCTTGGGAGCAATTTCCAAATGCCTGAAGGTACCACGTTCATCTGTACAAACAATGGCACGCAAGAATAAACACCATGGGACCACGCAGCCGTCATACCGCTCAGGAAGGAGACGCGTTCTGTCTCCTAGAGATGAACGTACTTTGGTGCGAAAAGTGCAAATCAATCCCAGAACAACAGCAGGACCTTGTGAAGATGCTGGATGAAACGGGTACAAAAGTGTCTATATCCACAGTAAAACGAGGCCTATATCGACAACCTTTTTAAAAGGCCGCTCAACAAGGAAGAAGCCACTGCTCCAAAACAGCCATTTAAAAAAGCCAGACTTGGCTTGCAACTGCACATGGGCATAAAGATTGTACTTTTTGGAGAAATGTCCTCTGGTCTAACAAAATAGAATTGTTTGGCCATAATGACCATTGTTGTGTTTGGAGGAAAAGGGGGAGGCTTGCAAGCCGAAGAACACCATCCCAACTGTGAAGCACAGGGGTGGCAGCAGCATGTTGTGGGGGTGCTTTGCTGCAGGAGGGACTGGTGCAATTCACAAAATAGATGGCATCATGAGGGAGGAAAATTCTGGATATATTGAAGCAACATTTCAAGACATCAATCAGGAACCATTGCTTGGTCGCAAATGGGTCTTCCAAATGGACAATGACCCCAAGCATTCTTCCACAGTTGTGGAAAATGGCGTAAGGACAACAAAGTCAAGGTATTACAGTGGCCATCACAATGCCCAGACCTCATCCTGTAGAACAATTGTGGGCAGAACTGAAAAAGCGTGTGCGAGCAAGGAGGCCTACAAACCTGACTCAGTTACACCAGCTCTGTCAGGAGGAATGGGCCAAATTCACCCAACTTATTGTGGGAAGCTTGTGGAAGGCTACCTGAAACATTTGAACCAAGTGAAACAATTTAAAGGCAATGCTACCAAATACTAATTGAGTGTATGTAAACTTCTGACCCACTGGGAATGTGATGAAAGTAATAAAAGCTGAAATAAGTCATTCTCTCTACTATTATTCTGACATTTCACATTCTTAATATAAAGTGGTGATCCTAACTGACCTAAGACAGGGAATTTTTACTAGGATTAAATGTCAGGAATTGTGAAAACTGAGTTTAAATGTATTTGGCTAAGGTGTATGTAAACTTCCGACTTCAACTGTATATACTGTATTATATTCTACTGTATTTTAGTCAATGCCACGCCGACAATGCTCAATCTAATATTTCATATTTCTTAATATCATTATTTTACTTTTAAATGTGTGTGTTTTGCTGTGAATCATTTTTAGATACTACTGCACTGTTGGAGCTTGGAACACAAGCATTTCACTACACCCGCGATAACATCTGCTAAATATGTTTGTGACCAATAAAATTTGATTTGCTTTTGACTGTCTGCAAGTTGAACGTGAATGTAGCCTGTAAGTCTAAGGTAGACACAGATTGTCTCTGTTTTTTGATCTAGCCTTTATACTATAAACAAAGAAGAAGCTGACGAAAAAGTAGATGACAAAGTGTAGTTGGGCATAATTTCCCGACAATAATAAATCATCTTCCTTGTTTCATTCTGATAACGTTACTCATTCATCGCAGAATGCCATGGCATGCGTGTTTGTGTTTATTGATTGTGTTTATGGTTGTGTCTCAGCTGCATGCCATGCTTCGCTATATTATTTATCACCAGATGTGTTAGTAGCTTGAGGGGATTGACAATGGGAAGTGCAAACCCACACACAGCCAAGATGCCAGCCTCCGACAAATACTTGTAAAAAAATATATATATATACTTGTAAAAAAAAAAAAAAGTACTGTCAGCCCCTTGCATCAACATCTGCTGTACAGTGCATTCAGAAAGTATTCAGACACCTTCACTTTTTCCACATTTTGTTATGTAAAAGCCTTATTCTAAAAATGTATTAACCTGTTTGGGATAAGGGGGCAGCATTTTCACATTCGGATGAAAAGCGTGCCCAGAGTAAACTTCCTGCTACTCTGGCCTAGAAGCTAATATATGAATATTATTCGTAGTATTGGATAGAAAACACTCTGAAGTTTCTAAAACTGTTTGAACGATGTCTGTGAGTATAACAGAACTCATATGGCAGGCGAAAACCTGAGAAAAATCCAACCCGGAAGTGGGAAATCTGAGGTTTGTAGTTTTTCAACTCATTGCCTATCGAATATACAGTGTCTATGGGGTCATATTGCACTTCCTAAGGCTTCCACTAGATGTCAACAGTCTTTAGAACCTTGTTTGATGCTAGCTACTGTGCAGGAGGGGGGAGGGAGAGCTGATTGAGTCAGGGGTCTGCCAGAGTGGCATGAGCTGGTCATGCGCACTCATGTGAGAGCAACCTGCGTTCCATTGCAATTCTAAAGACAAAGGAATTCTCCGGTTGGAACATTATTGGAGATTTATGTTAAAAACATCCTAAAGATTGATTCTATACATCGTTTGACATGTTTCTACGAACTGTAATATAATTTTTGGAACTTTTCGTGGGAACTCTCGCCTGGACTTGCCCGTGCCTCGTGAGTTTGGATTGTGAACTGAACGCGCAAACAAAAGGAGGTATTTGGACATAAATGATGGACTTTATCGAACAAATCAAACATTTATTGTGGAACTGGGATTCCTGGGAGTGCATTCTGATGAAGATCATCAAAGGTAAGTGAATATTTATAACGCTATTTCTGACTTCTGTTAACTCCACAATATTGCGGGTGTCTGCATTGCTTGTTTTTGTCTGAGCGCCGTACTCAGATTATTGCATGGTTTGCTTTTTCCGTAAAGCTTTTTTGAAATCTGACACAGCGGTTGCATTAAGGAGAAGTATATCTATAATTCTCTGCATAATACTTTTATCAAAGTTTATTATGAGTATTTCTGTAAATTGATGTGGCTCTCTGAAAATTCGTCAGATATTTTCGAGGCACAACATTACTGACCATAAAGTGCCAATGTAAACTGAGGTTTTGGGTATAAGTATGAACTTTATCAAACAAAACATACATGTATTGTGTAACATGAAGTCCTTTGAGTGTCATCTGATGAAGATCATCAAAGATTAGTGATTAATTTTATCTCTTTCTGCTTTTTGTGACTCCTCTCTTTGGCTGGAAAATGACTGTGTGTTTTTGTGACTAGGCTCTGACCTAACATAATCATATGGTGTGCTTTCGCTGTAAAGTCTTTTTGAAATCGGACAAGATGGGTAGATTAACAAGAAGTTAAGCTTTAATTTGGTGTATTGCACTTGTGAATGTATGAAAGTTACATATTTCCCCAAAATATTTTTGAATTTCGTGCGCTGCCTTTTCAGAGGAATGTTGTCGAGGGGTTCCGCTAGCCTAGCCATATTAAATACATGTTTTGTTTTCATCAATCTACACATAATACCTCAATGACAATGCGAAAATAGTTTTTTTGAAATGTTTGCATATGTCAAATTTGTATTTTTTAATTAAATAAGTATTCAGACCCCAATCGGGGGAGAAGGGTCTTGGTCAGGGAGGTGACCAAGAACCCGATGGTCACTCTCACAGAACTCCACAGAGTTCCTCTGTGGACATGGGAGAACTTTCCAGAAGGACAACTATCTCTGGGGCGCTCCACCAGTCAGGCCTTTATGGTATAGTGGCCAGACGGAAGCCAAGTGGAGTTTGCCAGAAGGCACCTAAAAAACTCTCAAACCATGAGAAACAAGATTCTCTGGTCTGATGAAACCAAGATTGAACTCTTTGGCCTGAATGCCAAGCCTGGAGGAAGCCAGGCACTGCTTATCACCTGGACAATACCATCCCTACAGTGAAGTATGGTGGTTGCATCGTCATGCTGTGGGGATGTTTTTCAGCAGCAGGGACTGGGAGAATAGTCAGGATCGAGGGAAAGATGAACGGAGCAAGGTATGGAGAGATCCTTAATGAAAACCTGCGCCAGAGTGCTCAGGACCTCAGACTGGGGCGAAGGTTCACCTTCCATACCCAAATAGACTCAAGGTTGTAATCAATTCCAAAGGCACATCAACATATAGTACTGAATAAAGGGTCTGAATACTTATGTAAATGTGATATTTCAGTTTTTTTAATACATTTGCAAACATTTCTAAAAACACGTTTTTGCTTTGTCATTATGGGGTGTTGTGTGTAGATTTATGAAAACAATTTAATCCATTTTAGAATACGGCTGTAACGTAACAAAATGTGGAAAAAGTCAAGGGGTCTGAATACTTTCCAAATGCACTGTACAAGCCATAACATGATGATTTATAAGAAAACACAGGTCTTCACTCGTGTGTGTGTGTGTGTGTGTGTGTGTGTGTGTGTGTGTGTGTGAGAGAGCACATGCACGTGTGTGTGTCCTCTATTACCAGACCAACAGGAAGCCGTAAGCCTGAGATGAGTGTGTTTCATTTTCTTCACTGTGTTGAAGGCTTTAAAATAGACTCACTTAGCAAACCCTGAATGTTATGACCTCCGCACTGATCTTTCAATCGCTCTCCCATGCTCTTTTACTAGATCTCCCACTTCTCCTCCGAGAGGCTTTTCTCTCTTCCCCTTTGAACCTAGTCCTTACTTGCCTTGATGCTCTGGCAACCCACTGCTGCACAAATTATTATTTGTCAGAAAGAGCTGGAGTATATAACATTCACGCGAAAAGTGGTATGATCAATATAATCCACGTCGTCACAATACCCATGTATTTGTCAAATGGTGTTCAGTGGTAGTTTCATTAGTGATATTGATGGTTCCTTTTCACTGACCATTTTATGTGCAGAAGTTCTGCTTGTGTATGTAGGCTAGTTTAAACACGGTACACTCTTGAAGTTAGTTCAGTTAATGATAGGGTACTTGTCAGGGTTGTGGTCAATTCACTTCCTGATTTGAAAAGATATTCATAGGAAACCAATGTGCAACTTTCAATTCAAGAACTAGCATTTTTATTCACTTCCTGAATTGTATTAAAACAGAAAAATGGATCCCAGCTCTGGTATGCATTAGCGTGCTACTCAGTCTCTTCCTCCACGGTTGCTGGCTTCTTATTTGTCTCAGTAAGCGGATTCATCATCTCCCCTAATGTGTCCTATTCTCTCTCTCCATCCAGGTGGTGAGACTGTGCCAGAACCCCAAGCTGGCCCTGAAGAACAGCCCACCTTACATCCTGGACCTGCTGCCAGACACCTACCAGCACCTCCGCACCATATTGTCCCGCTACGAGGGCAAGATGGAGACGCTCGGCGACAACGAGTATTTCCGCGTCTTCATGGAGAACCTGACCAAGAAGACCAAGCAGACCATCAGCCTGTTCAAGGAGGGCAAGGAGCGCATGTACGAGGAGAACTCGCAGCCCAGGTGAGAGGATTACGTTTTTTGGAGATTGAGGTGGAAATGGAACTTGTTGTTGACGAAATATAGCTACTTTTCCTGTAATACCTAGGTACTTTTCTCAAATCTTAAAATTGCCGTATCCTGATTTTTACGAGACAGCAAGAGAATTGCCTCTGTTTTTGTACATCGAGCGAGAATTGGGTTTCGTCATCCTCCTGAAATTCTCTTGTGAGGTAGGTCTGCACCCTGACCTGTGTTGAGGGATACTCCGTTCATTCACTACCAGAATATTATCCCTTTCATGAGCCCAGAGCTAAGCCGAGCTGTGCGGTACTGGCTTTGGTTACACATCCACCATGGGTCCAGGAACCGTAATTGAAGGAACATGGTGAACAGCAAGTATCTGAGCCAGTACGGTTTGGGATGGCACAATAGTAGGATCAACATATTCAGAACCTTTTCAGACTATGTCTGAAGTGAAGTGGGGTGTCCTTTTTGTTGAACCCTTCCCAGTCATAGCATGCAGGTGTAGGGGTTAGCTCTCATCCGTGGGTACGTTTCTTCACCGATCTTAAAATGGAGCAATTTAGGCTTGTACTGAGTAACAGCCTAAGAGAAGGGTGCTGTGGTTTGCACAAGTGAACGTTTGTGGTCAGGATGACGCCGATCTACTTGCCTGTGACTCTGTCTCTGTGTTCACAGCCTTTTTTGTCGGCAGTAGCCCCCAGACCTGCAGGCTATAAGGAGCTAAAGAAACCGCAAAATGTAGTCTAACACATTTTATTTTCTTAATAACATCAACTACAACAAAAGTCACTCTCTATGCAAAGGTATACATACAAAACAACTTACGGATGCACACAAACAATGACTACATCTCACACCCCCGTCCCTAGTGCCTGCATTATTGTTCGCCACTAGGCCTTAAATTGAATCAATTTAACTAACACTTTTTTTAAATAATACATTTTGTTTAACAATTTCATAACGTCTTTTTAGATGACTGAGCTCATTTTTTTGCCGCAGACCTTGCTGTCCATGCATTTGTAGGTCAGGGGTCTGAGTAATCAAGCATCCCAGAGAAGGACTTGTATGCGAAGCCATTAGCAAAGTTGAAACATTCTTGACCGCCCTTTATAAATCCCGTCAGAAATGCAGGATTTGGCCTAAATCTGGGGGGGGCTGGGGGGCTGGGCTGGGCGGGGCTATGACAGGCTGTCATTCAACTTTGCCAACGGCACCCCTTATCATTCCTCCTCTGAGATGCCTGATAACTACGGCCCCAGGTTATACAGTTAAATAGGACGATAGGCTAAGCTTGATTTGCACATATCTATCTTATTGCTGGCCTCTCCCAGCCCAATCGGTTACACGCAGGGGGAGCATGATTATGATGGCTTGAGTTAAGTATCAATAGCATATCTTTTGTCCATGAACTGATAGACAAATTAGACCCCTGAGCTCATTCAATCTCCAATCTACTCAAAACACTACCCTTTTTATTTTATAAAAAAAAATAAAAAAAACAACTTATGAAAACTGCAGTTAATTTCCTTCTTTTAATGCGATGAATCAGAGTAGCGATGACTCTGTCTGCCTGTAGTTTTTCCACGGCTTCTGTTTTTCCGGACAATGAGTCTCCTTGTGCTGAAACTAAGGGAGAGGAGGCTCCGCTCACAAGTTCATTCCTCTTCTGTCTTCCCCCTAATTGAATTAGCGTTAAGTAATGGGCCCATTTTTTAAACTGTCTTAACCACTCCTTTGTGAAATACAATTTCATCACTTCGTTACAGAGGGAGTGGGTTCTAGAGCCGGAGCTGGTAATAACCGATGAAGCTCTCCCACACGGACCAGAGACAAAGAGCGCTATTGTGCCTAGGGAAGGGCTCAAATGAGTAGGCTATTGCCCGGTAGTGTGGTTAGTGTGTTACCGTTAGACATTGGCTTTAGCTGAGTGACACTCCTCCCAGCTCTACGTTACCTTTTTTTACAAGGAGCACGTGTTTGCTTAAGTTGAAAAAATGTAGGCGGACACACAAATTTAGGAGCACAATGAAAAATATTTGAGTTGCTAAAGCTCCTAAATTATAATTCCATGTCGCCCTAAATATTTAGGGGCGTATGCGACTTTAAAACGGTCGCACTGTAGAGCCCTACTTACCACTCTCTTTCCTTCTGGATAGGATGGAGATGGTTAAAACAATTTGATACACTGTTAGCTTCAGACTCGACTGAAATTAGTTTCCTGTATCGACATAATGTTCGCTATTCCCTTTCCTCTGGTTGTTAAAGATTGAGCACCATTTAGTGAAAAATGATGGATGGTAGTTATGAATGATACGTGATGATTACAATGGCCGTTTCTCCTCAGACCATTGCAGTACAAAGAGCGATAGAGTGGGTGGATGTGGTGCTGAGATGCATATGCAGATTTCGCCACAATAGTACCCCCGCTAAATTCACTTCTATTTATTTTAATTTTGGCGTCCGCCCCTCCATATTTAGGTTTGAGCAGTACAAATCGTTTTTGCTTCTCTTGTACACAGACATACAGACACACAGCCCCCATAGGCTCGCGAGTGGCGCAGTGGTCTAAGTCTAAGCATCTCAGTGCTAGAGGCATCACTACAGACCCTGGTTCGACCCCGTCCGGGTTTGGCCGGGTAGGCTGTCATTGTAAATAAGAATTTGTTCTTAACTGACTTGCCTAGTTAAATAAAGGTTCAATTATTATACTGTATATCTTTTTTTTATTCTTAGGAGTGTGAACTGTGCATTCAGTGTTCTGACTGTATTGCTGGTTGATTACCACAACCACGGTAGACTTGCTATTTTGAGTTCCGCTTTTTGTGCGGCGGTGGTCTGACATGGGAGTCTAGCTGCAGCGCTGCTGTGTGAGGGGGCGAGGTGGTGTCTGCGAGAAGGGACCTAATGATTAACAGTGACACACAGTCACAAACTGTGTGCGCCACAGTTACTTCCCGGTAGCCTACGAGCTTCCTTTTCCTGTTTCTCACAGGCCAGCTAGTTCCATTTTCTACCCTGCTCAAAGAGAGAGGGGGAGGGTGCACAGCTAACGCTAGCCTGTCTATAACCGCAAAGTCCAGGCTGAGTATGGAGTCAATGTGGGCAGAAAATAGGCACTTCCAACCTCCCCTATATCCAGATATTGTTCTGACCTCCCTGAGCTTTGCTGTTTGATCTGGCTTCCTTGACTAAGCCTATGACGAGCGAGCCATCCTGACTGCTGGTAGTTAATATATCCTGAGGGGAGAGGAAGGACCACAAATGGCACCCTGTTCACTATATAGTGCACTACTTTTAACCAGGGCCTATGCGGCTTTAGTCAAAAGTATTGCACTATGTAGGGAACGGGGTGCCATTTGGGATGTAGTCCCGGGTCTGTAGTCCGAGGCGCGAGGCAAGGCTGTCATTTCAACTCCTAACGCCGTTTTCATATCCACGGGGCAGGAAACCAGAACAACAGTCCGGCTCTCCTTTTTAGCGGGCTGGCTCTCTCATCCTTGTTTCACTCCACCGCATGCCCATGATCCTGGCCTTGTTGGATTTGAACGTGTTCAGATCAACATAAGAGGAAGGACACGCCCTCTACATTCATGCATCCCCGTTACAGCCTCCTGCTGCCTGTCGTAGCCTCCGCTGGCTACAGCTGGGGGTATTGCAGATGGTGGGACCCCAGTGACGTTGCGAGAAGGATCTGCATGGTTGGCCCTGGGCCTCCTACTTCATCTTCCTCACTACTGCCGACACCCACTGTCTCTATGCCATCCTTTCTCTCTGCAGACAGGGGAAGAGCTAGCCTCTCATATCTTCTTGCACCTGGCAGTCTCAAGCCAGTCTGCACGTCCCTGAAAGTGCCTCGGTGGCTCACACAACCCCCCCCCTGTATCCATCTCTTCCACCTTACTCTGACGTATTCAATCTCTTCTCTAAATAAGACAAAGACATGATTGCAAATGGTTTATTTTGAGAATGCTGACAAAACGGTTGTCATTACAGTATGTAGTTGCTATCTGAAGGGGCTTCTCTGCCTCTTATCTATGCTGCCGGGACTCTGTGGTATCATGCCAAGTTCAGCATTAGTACCATGACGTCACTGTATTTGCAAAGGGCACTTGTGCCAGTTGCTAAATTTGTCCCTCAAAGCTCTGGCCTAAGATAAAGTATGACTTCCTATTTTCTATAAATGTGCCTGACTAGACGGGCAGACAGCCTGCTGGTGAAACAATAGTTTCTCTCTCAGGAGCAGGCTATTGGCTTTGACTATCCCATCTTATCTGCTGGCAAAGGTCTATGTGAACGGATCAGTTCTAGCAATAGGGAAATGCACTGTGGGATAACAATATCATGCAAAGAAAGGATGTGTACATTTTTGTGGTGCATGCAGAGAATGTGGCCCACATTTGCATAATGCATACTGCAGCGTCACTCACTGTCTGCTTATCTGTGTTTTAGGCTGCTGAATTTTACATATTCTTTGCCACTTCATTCATTCATTCATACACCATTCATACTTTTATATAACTGCTCTGTCTGAAATGTTAGGCTATTTCTTAATGGGTTCTGTAAGATCAGACAGACGATTTGTGGTTGGTTTCTGACTAGTGGTGTGACAAATGGGAAAACATTTAACGTTTAAACAGCCATAAAAAAAAAATTCAATAAGAAAATAATCTTAAAATTTACATGTGAATTCACAATACAGCTGTGCTGCTTCCAGCAATGGTTTGGGTCTGAGTCCCTTTCAGATAGTTAAGCATTGCACCTGTACCTCAATTCCACCTCGCAAAGTTTGCATATCCTTCTCATTTAACTTCTCAAAGTATTGCCATACAGGGAGTGCTGACCCTTTTAGTCGACTGGTCGATTGTTTGGTGGATAGGCTGTTGGTCGACCAAGATGGGGGGAAAAAAATTGTAGAGCAGTCCAAAATATATATATATTTTATTGCGCATGAGACACCTGTCTCATTCACGCCTGTCTCGGTGGACTAATCCATTGCGGAAGCCACGTGTATGGCACACCAGTATCACCAGTAGTACATTTACCATTAATTCCCATCATTTCTCATCTACAATGCTTGTTTGGTTACGGTCATTTCTGTTAATGCATTACATATATTTTGATTAGTCTTTTACAGTTTTCATTGTCTGAGTGGACACGTTTGCAGACCGCACAACCTAGGCTACACTAGTTTTAGTTCATTTCATTCCATTTAGGAGTTGTTAATTTATTCATTGACATTTTTATATATAAATATATATATATATATTCTTTTAGGGCGTAGATTGTAGCTTCCATCAATGTAATTGTCTTATCACTTCCAATCCCCCATATATTTTTTTTGCAAATATATATATATATATATATATACATGCGTGCATATACATACACAAATACACACTTATATATTTTCCTTTACTTTCTAACTCTACCACCCCCTCCTATAATTGGAGTAAACTACTGAACAACAACTCTTCTGCTTCCAGCTAATACATACTATATAAATAGTTGTCATTGTCGTTTGTTTCAAGCGATCCTGTCAATGTTGAGTAAAGACGCGCACCAGATTATACATAGACGTATGCCTGCCTGGCCTGTGTGCAAATGTAGGCCTCCAAATGTGCCCATTTGAGGATCTGATAGTATTTCTGATTGTCTTAACTCACCACCAGTGTGGAACTTCTCAAAGTAATTTTTTACTTCACCTCAAACAGCAAGTGACCAAAGTCTTTTTACAGCCATTAAGAATAGTCCCTCAATGTAGCCTATTTTAAACATCTTTCCAGCTCTCTTTCCGTAACCACTCAGCGTGGGGGGGGGGGGAGGAAATGGTTGCAAATGTGCTCGAGCTTCAGTAGCTAGGTCAGACCCAAGTTAATAGTTGATGCAATGTTTCATGTTCGTTGCAGACAGGCCATGCCTAGCCAATGTGATTTCTAGAATATTTATTTTTATCCGGATATTTTCTACCTGCAGGCTGCAATGTTTTTATTTGTTGGCTTTATATATGCTATTTTTTTACATAGTTGGCAATGGCTATATAAGTATTTTTTATAAAAAAATAGATTAACCACATGATCATTTATTTTGAGATTCGAAGACTTTATTATACTGAAAAAAATATATAAATGCAATATGTAAGGTGTTGGTCCCATGTTTTAACAGCTGAAATAAAAGATCCCAGAAATGTTCCAAATGCACAAAAAGCTTATTTCTCTCAAATATTGACAACAAATTTGTTTACATCCCTGTTAGTGAGCATTTCTCCTTTGCCAAGATAATCCATTCGTCTGACAGGTGTGGCATGTTAAGAATTTGATTAAACAGCATTATCATTACACAGGTGCACCTTGTGCTGGGGACAATAAAAGGCTACTCTAAAATGTGCAGTTTTGTCATACAACACAATGCCACAGATGGCCCAAGTTTTGAGTGAGCGTGCAATTGACATGCTGACTGCAGGAATGTCCACCACAGCTTTTGCCAAAGAATTTAATGTTCATTTCTCACCTGCGGGATTGTCTGAGTGGGTGCTAAGGTGTATTTCTGTCTGCAATAAAGCCCTTTTGTGGGGGAAAACTCATTCTGATTGGCTGCGCCCTTACCATGTGAAATCCATAGATTAGGGCCTAATTTATTTATTTCAATTGACTGATTTCCTTATGAACTCAGTAAAATCTTTGACATTTTTGCATATTACAATTTAGATATTTTTTTCAGTATATAAATTAAATGAAACTGTTTAAATTAAAAATGTGCATATAAAAATCATAACTGGCATGCAGATCGGTAGAAATGGTAAGATAAGTTGGCACTCCAAGTGGAAAAGGTTGCTGACCCCTGGAGTAGCCTGAGTTTTCTGTGCATCGGCAAGATGGAACAAGGAAGTCTTGAGGTTTTGCTCACCTGAGGTAGAGTATCTCATGATAAGCTGTAGACCACACTATATTTACCTAGAGATTTCATCTATATTTTTCGTAGCTGTCTATTTACCAACACAAACCAATGCTGGCACTAAGACCGCACTCAACGAGCTGTATAAGGCCATATGCAAACAAGAAAATGCTCATCCAGAGTTGGCACTCCTAGTGGCCAGGGACTTTAATGCAGAGAAACTGAAATCAGGTTTACCTCATTTCTACCAGCATGTGCAACAAGAGGGGAAAAAAACTTTGACCACCTTTACTCCACACACAGAGACGCGTACAAAGCTCTCGCTCGCCCTCCATTTGGCAAATCTGACCATAACTCTATCCTCCTGATTCCTGCTTACAAGCAAAAACTACCAGTGACTTGCTCAATACCAAAATGGTCAGACGACGCAGATGCTAAGCTACAGGACTGTTTTGCTAGCAGAGACTGGAATATGTTCCGGGATTCTTCCGATGGCATTGAGGAGTATACCACATCAGTCACTGACTTCATCAATAAGTGCATCGATGACGTTGCCCCCACAGTGACCATACGTACATCCGCATCCAAAAGCCATGCATTACAGGCAACATCCGCACTGAGCTAAAGGGTAGAGATGCTGCTTTCAAGGAGCGGGACTCTAACCCGGACGCTTATAAGAAATCCTGCTATGACTTCCGACGAACCATCAAACAGGCAAAGCATCCATACAGGACTACGATTGAATCCTACTACACCGGCTCCGACGCTCATCAGATGTGGCAGGGCATTCAAACTATTACGGACAACAAAGCGAAGCACAGCTGCGAGCTGCCCGGTGACACGAGCCTACCAGACAGCTAAATTACTTCTATGCGCGCATCGAGGCAAGCAACACTGAAGCGTGCATGAGAGCACCAGCTGTTACGGACGACTGTGTGATCACGCTCTCCGTAGCTGATGTGATTTAAGACCTTTAAACAGGTCAACATTCACAAGGCCGCAGGGCCAGACGGATTACCGGGATCTGTACCCCGTGCTTGCGCTGACCAACTGGCAAGTGTCTTCACTGACATTTTCAACCTGTCCCTGACTGAGTCTGTAATACCAACATGTTTCAAGCAGACCACCATCGTCCCTGTGCCCAAGAACACGAAGGCAACCTGCCTAAATGACTACCGACCCGTAGCATTCACGCCTGTAGCTATGAAGTGCTTTGAAAGGCTGGTCATGGCTCACATCAACACCATTATACCAGAAACCCAAGACCCACTCCAATTTGCATACCACCCCAACAGATCCACAAGTTATGCAGTCTCTGTTGCACTCCACACTACCCTTTCCCACCTGGACAAAAGGAACACCTACGTGAGAATGCTATTCATTGACTACAGCTCAGCGTTCAACACCATAGTGCTCTCAATGCTCATCACTAAGCTAAGGACCCTGGGACTAAACACCTCTTTCTGCAACTGGATCCTGGACTTCCTGATGGGTCGCCCCCAGGTGGTAAGGGTAGGTAACACATCTGCCACGCTGGACCTCAACACGGGGACCCCTCGGGTGCGTGCTCAGCCCCCTCCTGTACTCCTTGTTCACCCATGACTGCATGGCCAAGCACCACTCCAACAACATCATTAACTTTGCTGACGACACAATGATGAGACAGCCTATAGGGAGGAGGTCAGAGACCTGGCAGTGTGGTGCCAGGATAACAACCTCTCCCTCAACGTGAACAAGACAAAGGAGATAATCGTGGACTACAGGAAAAGGAGGGCCAAGCATGCTCCCATTCTCATCGACAGGGCTGTAGTGGAGCAGGTTGAGAGCTTCAAGTTCCTTGGTGTCCACATCACCAACAAACTATCATGGTCCAAACACACCAAGACAGTTGTGAAGAGGGCACAACAAAGCCCCTCAGGAGATTGAAAAGATTTGGCATGGGTCCTCAGAGCCTCAAAGTTCTACAGCTGCACCATCGAGAGCATCCTGGTTGGTTGCATCACTGCAACCTGGTTTTCTTGATCTCTGGCACCCTCGAGTCATTTGTGTCTTAATTATTTAAACACAGTGTGCTTAAAGCATCAGACAAGCTCAGTAGCCTACATATAGTTGGTTTTATTAAAACACATAGGGTGTGTCTAAATAGGGAAAAATACACGTTTAAAAATGTCTACCAATCCATTGAAACAGACGAATCTAGGTCGACCACTATTTTATTTTTAGTCTGGGACAGCCTTACGTACAGGACTTCGCTTCTGTCGCTTTCCTTTCTCTGCCAATTTTCCAACTGTTAACAACGATGACGTTGATTCCTCGACTTCTTGCCCGGTGTCGACTCTCATTTCTGAGTGTCAAGATTAGATTCTGCTAGGAATCGATTCCTAAGATTCAGTGTTTTTGGAACGGAGGAAACTGTTTAGTTGCCGTACTTCCAAGAACATTTGCAACTTTCATAGCAAGCTAGCGGGGGATGGAGAGAGAGGGGAGGGGCACAGTATAGGAAGGTCGGCCACCAGGCAGACCGAGTCAGAACTGTGTACTAGGCCTATCCATCGGCGATCAAAAGCTGTATCTCACAATTTCTTGGCTTAGTGTCTTGCGGCTAGGATATTCTACACGCAACAGAACGAAGACTGAACACATACTCGCATCAGTAGATAAGAGAAAGACACACACACACAGACACACACACAGACGCACGCACACAGGCACGTACACATATATGCACGCGAACACAAACGCACACGGAGGCAACACTGCATCATGTTTATTTATGGCGTTCTGCTGTCAGTTTCAAAATAATACAGATAATCTACTCCTCACACTAGATTACGAGCAACATTAGGCTATTAACAGTTTCCTATTTGGCCTGGTGACACAGCAAATAGGCTATGCAAGTGTGGTAAAGGCTATTTAGACAGGAAATGGTAAGATTAGCATTGGTTGATATCTCACACTGTTAGCACGTAATAGCACTGAGTGAACATTTTTCAGGGGTGAGGCAGTGACTTGTGTCTTTCCGAGTCTTGATCAGGGTGGATGCGTACGTCTGCTGTCACTGCTGTTTCCTATCAGAGATCTGGTGCGAAGCCACTTCCGGAGAGTTCAATGTTATAATGTGAAGACTGTGATGAAAGGGGAACCCAGTTTTTCCATCTTGTGGCAGCGGTGTTTCTTTTTTTTTTCTGTTGAAGTGTCAATATGAGTATTGTGGCGTGCTTTTGTTGCTGCTGCACGCTGGGTGTTGAGGATCCTAGTTCACAGACTGATGGTACATTGTATTGCGTTGAAAGAAGGCCTACCACCAGGCTTGCACGATGTCAATCTCCCCCCCCCCCCCCCCCCCCCGAATGTCATGTAGGCCTAATGTGTGCAGTGCCCCAGCCACTGTCATTTAGTCCCCCAGACCGTCCGTCCGTCCGTCCAGTAATTGGCTTCAAGTGGTCCGCGGCTTTAACTTTCTCGCTTTCTATCTCAGAAAACCGTAAACGGGAAGGGAGCAGCCAGCTGCAGGTCAAAGGTCAGCACCGTATCCAGGGAGAGCTTGGCCCATCCCCGCGGTAACGGCGAGGATCTATGCTTAATTGTCGAGGCAGCGCTGGATTGAGGGGGCATATGTATCTGCGGGTTAACTAGCGCATGCAGAATAAGAACAGGACTGCATCCCAAGTGGCACCATTTTGCCTATATAGGGCACTACTTTTGGTGAAAGTAGTGCACTATATGGGGAATAGTGTGCCATTTTGAACGCAGAGAGAAATGCCATGCCGGGGTTAGCAAAACACCCAGCAGCCCACTCACTGAGGTTGCATTTACTTAGAAACACACTCTCTTTCTCTCCCTCTCTCCGGCTAATGATGTCCTTTGGTTTTTCAGCGGAAAAGGAATGGACATAAATAATAAATGGACGTATTTGTGAGTTGGTGTAGTTTTTCGAAAATTCTAACTTTAACTTTTGTTGGGTGCTGCTGTTTGTATCTGTTTTGGTTTTGAGTTAAAGCAGATGACACATACAGACGCGTATAGGACTAGCCTATATATTTTAATTTGATTTAACTAGACAAGTCCGTTAAGAACAAATTCTTATTTACAATGACGGCCTACCCCGGCCAAACCCGGACGACGCTGGGCCAATTGTGCGCCGCCCTATGGGGCTCCCATTCACGGCCGGATGTGATGCAGCCTGGATTCGAACCAGGGACTGCAGTGACGGCCCTTGCACTGAGATGCAGTGCCTTAGACCGCTGCGCCACTCGGGAGCCCGTATGCACTTGTGAGGATCCGAGAGGATTCTAAACAATGTTTTTAATAGCACCACCTTGCCCTCTGTTAGGAGTGTGTGGACTAAGCAGAGTGTCAACTCCACTGTCCACTAGGCTGGTCTCTGTATCAATCAACATACATGAGATGCATTTAAGGGTTAGGGCCCCCTTGCCTCTCCTTGTAGCATTGGTGCCATGCCCAGTCGCACAGAGAAATACATAGCAAGAGTCCTACCCTAGTCAGAGATATGAGGAAAGGAATCACACGCACACTGTAAACTCATAAGCTACAATATCACTCTCAGATTGACAGTAACTCATTGTTTTCTAGAAAGTTTCACTTAATGGTGACTACACACACACACACATACACTAGTCTCTCACACACACACAGTGACTGAGCACAGGTGTGCTTCACCGAGGGCACTGCCATCTACAGAGCAATGCCCACACTAGCCTCGTCAAGAACCAGGCTTCCCTAAAACTGGAAGCCTGGGGAAGTTCATGGCAAAAAAATAGCTAAATGAGGTGGACACCCTGTGTAAATCTCACACACACACACACCCACACACACACACTCAACTCACACACACACACACACACACACACACTCAACTCACACACACACACACACACACACACACACTCAACTCACACACACACACGCACACACTCAACTCACACACACACACGCACTCAACTCACACCCACACACACACTCAACTCACACAGACACACACACACACACACACACACACACACACACACTCAACTCACACAATTTGTCAGGGTGTCTGTATCCTCACTCTGTTTTTTCGAGCTCATCTTAAGTCTGTCCTCCTCTCTCTCCCCTCCCTTCCCCTGTGCTGGCATTGTGGAGTGAGAGGAGAGGGAGAATCTGGTTGGAAGCAGCTGCGACGACGCTGCCGCCACACTCGCGCTCTCTTGTGCATGTCAATTGTCCCGGCTCCAAGAGCCTCGCACAATCCCTCACTGTGCTATCCCGTAAATCACGCGCTTCCCCTCCCCCCTGCCGCCACTGCGCTCGCCCTCCTGCCCCACCTCGCTGCTCATGTGCCCAGGGGTGGCTGGAATCAGATAAATGTACCAGGCATGTCGTGGCCTCACCTCCCTCCAACCACCCCTCCCTTCTGCCCGTCAAACCCCAGCTTGCACATCCAGGGCCCAGGCTAGCATGTGTAGCGTGATGGGGGTCTGGTCCCTCCTGGCGTTCTCTCTCTCTCAGCTTCCACCATGAAGCTCAGCCCCTGGCCTCTATCTATGTTGTGGCGTGGAAATTACAAAGCCATGTTAACATGACATGTTAGCTATCGGTGGCTAAAGTTAGCTGATATGTGTAGTGGCTGTTTTAAAGAAAACAAACCCATGGGTTAGTTTTCTCCTGGCCCATAAGAGTACTTTCAGGGTGAGGAACCATCTAACATGAAGTTGTACAATACTCTCTCTCTCTCTCTCTCTCTCTCTCTGTTCCTCTTCTGTAGACGGAACCTGACCAAGTTGTCGCTGATCTTCAGTCACATGCTGGCCGAGCTCAAAGCCATCTTCCCCAACGGCCTGTTCCAGGGGGATAACTTCCGAATCACCAAGGCTGACGCCGCCGAGTTCTGGAGAAGATCGTTTGGGGACAAGTGAGTCCACCTCTGCTCTCTGCAAAAAAAAAGTAGACATTTGCTGCAAGCTAGCTAGTCACGGTGGATGTATTTACATCTAAGTGGTAAGACTGGATATATTTATGCACCACATGATGGAAACAGGAAGAAGGAAATGGCTTTGACCTTTTCAAGCTATGTGAGGTAGCCTAGATAAGCAGATAGAAAGTAGTTACTTGAGTCGATTTTTTTGTTTACTATCCTTGTTTTATTATTTTTTTGTCATTTGCCTGTAAACACCCAGGAAAAGGAATTGGTCAAATTAAGCCCACGTGATTTCATATGGCGTGACGAAAATGGGTCCATAAAAAGAACAGAATCGGCCGTGGCTTAATGTCATTGCTGACCCCTGACCTAAACTCTATTATTGCACTGTAGCAAATAACATTGTGTGGAACGTCCATATTAAGGGTCAAATCAGAAGTGGGATCGGACATTGTAAGTGCAATAACAGGGAAGTTTTAATACACTGCATCGATGTTGCTTGTTCGTCTCAATGGGTATAGTATCGTAAACATGTTGTCCTGATGTGTTCTCAGGACTATAGTGCCTTGGAAGGTGTTCCGGCAGGCACTGCACGAGTTCCACCCCATCAGCTCGGGCCTGGAAGCCATGGCCCTCAAGTCCACCATCGACCTCGCCTGCAACGACTACATCTCCGTCTTCGAGTTTGACATCTTCACCAGGCTCTTCCAGGTCGGGCCTACACTCACATGCACACACACACATGGACGCACGCAAACGCACACAATCACACACTTCCCCCTTTGTACTACTTCCCACTGCGACAACGTACACACTTTCTCTTGAGAGATAAGTTGAGAAAAAGGGTCTAACAATGCTCATTACCATAGCAACACTTTCTAACTACCCATGGGTTTTCCAAAGCAAGACTATTGTGGCCGTGTGTGTTTCGCTGCTATGTGTTATTAGGTGGCAGTTGTCTGCATCCCTGGCTGCCTGCTGAGAGAGAGACAGGGAGCCAGTGTTTTGAGTTGAGTGGCTGCTTCACGTGTGTCCAGGCTGAATAGAGGCCTCTTGCTGCCCCTTGTTGTTGGCATAATGCAGGCTCCAACTCTTAAAGAACCCACTTTACAGCAGTGGTTCTCAACTGGTTTTGCTTCGGGACCCATATTGAACCAGGTTGTCTAAGTCGCGATCTAATATTCGCATCGTGAATTTATTTATTTTTTGCCAAAATGCAATCTGGAGAACTGTTTTATTCTATATTGATAGTAAATGGGCCAATTATATGACAAGGGAACAACAGTCCCATCTTTTTCATTTTCAATAATACAAATTTGCCCATATTCTGGCTTGAGACTATAAAATCAACCAAATACTCTAAATGAATAATTCTACATTGAAAATACTACGATTTGAAGAAAAGTAATTTGGAGGTAAAATTATTTCAATGTAAAGGTTCATTATTATTTCTACACACTTTCTACCTGGTCTAAGTCATTTCAATTCAGACTGGAGTATATATTTAAAAAACACTCACAACCCATTCAAACCTGGGTCGCGACCCACCAGTTGGGAATCGCTGCTTTACAGGGAGTCAGGAGACTGGATGAAATGAAGTGCCTTGGAGAGGAGTGGTGTTTTTGGGCTAATTCTATCAAGTCGTTAAGTTGCCACTGGACAGAGAACAGAGAGCGCTTACTGGGCCTGCTGGTCAGCTGTGAGGCACAAACTGTACCACAATATATCCGTCCTGTCACAAAGGACCTCGGAATCTGACACTTCCGATTCTATTCTAGTTGCATTGAAGATTAAGTTTAAGCCTAGTCTTGGATTGGTTTCAATTTAGATGAACCTCTATCCGGGGACACCCCCCCCCGCTGCTCTTCTTCACACACGTCATGTTTAATGCTGTTGCTAAATGCTAAAAGACCAACAACCAACTAGGTTATTGTCTCATTATAGTTACCTCTATGATGCACAAAGCACAGGGTTGTATTCATTAGGGCACGCACCGGGAAAATATTGTAAAACTTTTTGCGACGGAAAATGGAAATGAGGTGTTTCTTATTGGACAAGTCCAAGTAGTTGCTCCTTGTTTCAGTCCATTTTCTTCTGTCTGGTGCCTAATGAATATGACCCACGCCACTTACATGGCAATTTCAAAACCTAAAAGCGAAGGTTTATATAAATGTTCCCAATTTGTTTCTAAGGGACAACTAATATTTGATTTGATGGTTTCTTCATTTCATTAGGCCGTAGCTAGCTCCCTGGCTTGTGTGACAGTGAGTGGATTGGATGCGGTGCAAACTAGATGGCTGGCTGGCTGCGAGTCGTGCTGAACAGCTGAATCAACCTCTTTATTTTGGCTTTTAGAAGCGCCCTAGAAATAGCCGCGGCGTGTTTGCCGACAGCGCTCATGTTCTTTTGAAGCCCCTGGACATCAAGGTCATGCTTCTCATCAGCATGTGAATCAACCTGTATGATGGATAGATGGATAAAGGAGACACTGCAGTAGGATGGAAGCATCATTTCCAGTTAGTAACAAGACAGGGTGGTCTGTTTAGAAGTAGTGCACTATATGGAATAGGGTGCCATTTGTGACGTGTCCGTTTGCTACTAGCTCCCTTTATACAATAGCCAACTGACGATAAAAATACTGGTAGTAGTAAATGTATAATTAGGACTGCTGTCTGCCATGGATGTCTTAGCACAGGAGCCATAGTTATAGATATCTGATGGTTAGGTTCAGTGCAGTGTGACGTGACTTTGATTAATGTGATGACTGTTATTTATAGAATCAACTAACTTATGTTTAATTGTTACCAGATTTAATTAATCACGTAACAACTAACTCATTTGGAATTTCGGGCACCACGGAAGTTGTTATTTAACGAGTTACCATCTCCCGAATTCAACTCATTCCTAAACTAGCCCACCAATGTCTGTTGTGTGGATCGAGCAGTCATTTGAAAGAGTAACAAAATTTCAGCGAGACAACTCAAAGGTGAAATCCATTAACGCCAAGATAATGGAATTCATTGCCCTTGACAATCAACCGTTCTCTGTCGTGGGTGATGTTGGCTTTTGCCGACTGGTCGCGCACCAGTACGCACTAGCAAGTGCGCTATTTTTCAGATGTTTCCCTACCGGAGTTAGCTTGTGTAGCTTCACAACATACATACTAGGGAACGCCGTTTGGGTCTTTGCATGTCAAAAAATATACAGTATCGCTGTCAAAGCTGTACAAAAAAAGTCTGCAAACTAGCAAACACCGGCCACAAACGATGTGTTTACAATACCGCGTTGGTAATAAAGCATAATTTGGTCGACCGCAACTTCTGGGGTAGCTAGCTTTAGCTTGGTACCTAGCTAGCACCAATACAACCAGCCTGAAAACAATGACCAGTAGAACCTACAGTCATTTTCATTATTCTTATCAATGATTTAGGAATCCTTGTGTGTAAGTATTAGCTAGGCTGCCACTTGTTGTTCGCCTATTGAAATTGAACTTCAGTTCATGAAAATAAATAGCTAGTCAGCAACTTAACCCTGTTTCCCAAGCTAACATTATAAGCAGCCAGCTAGCTTAATCTGGCTAGTGAGGCTTGACCGCACAAGGTTATGTGTTGTGAAGCTAGCCACAATAAGAATTATGCACAATAATGTAATTTACGGTTTGCCTTCAAAATAAAAGTATGTCATTGACAGTAATGCAAATGAATACAAATAGTAGAATTATGCCATAGTTTTATTTTAAAGGCTAACCGAAAGTCCACTTGTGGCTAATCCTTATTGTGGCTAGCTTCACATAGATGGGTCCGACCACCATTAATCAAATAGGAACTGTCTTATAAATTAGGGTTATTTTAGATGATGACACCTAGCTATATAGTTAGATAGCTAACTATAGCTACTGAAACAGATGTGTTATTTGACATGTATCTTTTTTGACACATAAAGACCCAAACGGCATTCCATAGAAATCCTGGTTGAGAATGAAACGACTGAACAAATTAATAACAAAACAGCACAGCAAGTAAGTGAAAGAAATAGGTTTTGATTGTTTTACTAGTAATGGGGACATGTGTAAATGCCAACAAAATAATGTGTGTGTGTGTAACCTTTATTTAACTAGGCAAGTCAGTTAAGAACAAATTGTTATTTACAATCATGGCCCAGATGACACTGGGCCAATTGTGCGCCGCACTATGGGACTCCCAATCACGGCCGGATGTGATACAGCCTAGATTCAAACCAGGGACTGTAGTGACGCCTCTTGCACTGAGATGGAGTGCCTTAGACCACTGTGTCCGTGTGTGTGTTAACTATACTAGAATGCGTAAAAGGTCACTACAATTGTAAATATCGGGTATCGTTTTTTTCTCAAGGAAAATTTTGGATAACGGTATAGGCCAAAAATGTAATATCGGTGCATCACTAATATAAGATATATCGATAACTGTCATTTAGTAATCATTACCTCATATCAGTCTCATTCTGAACGTCGCAGACTTCTTGAATCCGCAAGAACCCCAGCCTTTTCTGATTATTCAGTTCTACACAAATTGATGTAAGTATTTATTTACTAAATAACAACACAGAATACACATACACACTTACATGAGACAAAAGTCCCTTGTGGACTGACAAGATATGACGGCTTGTTACACAGTGGCGAGGGGGTGGGGAAAGCGAGAGATAAAGGGACGTTTATCGTGGATACGTTTCTATAACTATTCTCACATTAATCATAAACCTTGCACATGAACCACCGTCCGTCTGGGTAAGAAATGCAATGTACAGTTGAAGTCGGAAGTGTACATACACCTTAGCCAAATACATTTAAACTCAGTTTTTCACAATTCCTGACATTTAATCCAAGTAAAAATTCCCTGTTTTGGGTCAGTTAGGATCACCACTTTATTTTAAGAATGTGAAATGTCAGAATAATGGTAGAGAGAATGATTTATTTCAGCTTTTATTTCTTTCATCATATTCCCAGTGGGTCAGAAGTTTGCATACTCTCAATTAGTATTTGGTAGCATTGCCTTTAAATTGTTTAACTTGGGTCAAATGTTTCGGGTAGCCTTCCACAAGCTTCCCACAATAAGTTGGGTGAATTTTGTCCCATTCCTCCTGACAGAGCTGGTGTAACTGAGTCAGGTTTGTAGGCTGTCCACAAATTTTCTATAGGATTGAGGTAGCTTTGTGATGGCCACTCCAATACCTTGATTTTGTTGTCCTTAACCCATTTTGCCACAACTTAGGAAATATGCTTGGTGTCATTGTCCATTTGGAAGACCCATTTCAACCAAGCTTTAACTTCCTGACTGATGTCTTGAGATGTTGCTTCAATATATCCACAACATTTACTCTCCTCATGATGCCATCTATTTTGTGAGTGCACCAGTCCCTCCTGCAGCAAAGCACCCCCACAACATGATGCTGCCACCCCCGTGCTTCACGGTTGGGATGGTGTTCTTCGGCTTGCAAGCCTCCCCTTTTTTCCTCCAAATATAACAATGGTCATTATGGCCAAACTGTTCTATTTTTGTTTCAAAAGACCAGAGGACATTTCTCCAAAAAGTACGATCTTTGTCCCAATGTGCAGTTGCAAACCGTAGTCTGGCTTTTTTATGGCGGTTTTGGAGCAGTGGCTTCTTCCTTGCCGAGCGGCCTTTCAGGTTATGTCGATATAGGACTCATTTTACTGTGGATATAGATACTTTTGTACCGGTTTCCTCCAGCATCTTCACTAGGTCCTTTGCTGTTGTTCTGGGAATGATTTGCACTTTATGCACCAAAGTACGTTCATCTCTAGGAGACAGACCGTGTCTCCTTCCTGAGCGGTATGACGGCTGCGTGGTCCCATGGTGTTTACACTTGCGTACTATTGTTTGTACAGATGAACTTGGTAACTTCAGGCGTTTGGAAATTGCTCCCAAGGATGAACCAGACTTGTGGAGGTCTACAACTTATTTTTTGAGGTCTTGGCTGATTTTCTTTTGATTTTCCCATGATGTCAAGCAAAGAGGCACTGAGTTTGAAGGTAGGCCTCGAAATGTATCCACAGGTACACCTCCAATTGACTCAAATGATGTCAATTAGCCTATCAGAAGCTTCTAAAGCCATGACATAATTTTCGGTAATTTTCCAAGCTGTTTAAAGGCACAGTCAACTTAGTGTATGTAAACTTCTAACCCACTGGAATTGTGATACAGTGAATTATAAGTGAATTCATCTTTTTGTAAACAATTGTTGGAAAATTACTTGTCATGCACAAAGTAGATGTCCTAACCAACTTGCCAAAACTATAGTTTGCTATGAAGAAATTTGTAGAGTGGTTGAAAAACGAGTTTTAATGACTCCAACCTAAGTGTATGGAAACTTCCGACTTCAACTGTATTTATTTGTAGATGTCTTTGTTCTTCGTCTCTCTGTTGAAACCAATCGATCCTTCTATGGGGAATGTCTCGATGGGTGTAAGGCTCTGGTTGTCCACCAGAGGTCACAATGTCCTTAGTTGTATGTGGCTTCTCAATGATTCACCAGTGATTTTCAGAGGTGAGCTTCTCGACACTTCTTACTCGGGTAGATAGTCAAAGTTCTAGACCCCTTTACATGCACAGCTGCAGACTGTCAATGTTTGGGTCGAGGTTACCTTCTTCACCTCGTGTTGAGTTTCAGAGTTTCAACCATTTGTAACTTTTAGCTCACGTTTCACGTTTGCTGGTCTGGGAGTTAATTCTTAGCGAGTCCTTTTAAGCACTCTGGTCGAAAAGGGCGGTTCCGTCTCACTGACATGCTCTTCTGACCTCATTTGGGGCATGGCTTAGTTAATGTGCAAGGGACATGAAAACTACGATCTCGTTTGAAAACTAAAATCACATTCCTATCTTAACCTCTCTGGGATATGTGGGACGCTAGCATCCCACCGGCCAACATCCAGTGAAAATGGAGAGCGCCAAATTCAAATAAATGACTATAAACAATTTACCTTCATGAAATCACACATGCAATACACCAAATTAAAGCTACACTTGTTGTGAATCCAGCCAACATGTCAGATTTCAAAAAGGCTTTACGGTGAAAGCAAACGATGCTATTATCTGAGGACAGCACCCCAGTAGACAAACACAGACAATCCTATTTCAACCCTCCAGGCGCGACACAAAACGCAGAAATAGAGATATAATTCATGCCTTACCTTTGACAAGCTTCTTCTGTTGGCACTCCAATATGTCCCATAAACATCACAAATGGTCCTTTTGTTCGATTAATTCTGTCGATATATATCTAAAATGTCCATTTATTTGGCGCGTTTGATCCAGAAAAACACTGGTTCCAACTTGCGCAACGTGACTAAAAAATATCTCATAAGTTACCCGTAAGCTTTGTCCAAACATTTCAAACTACTTTTGTAATACAACTTTAGGTATTTTTTAACGTGAATAATCGATCAAAGTTAAGACGGGATGATCTGTTTTCAATACCGGAGGAAAACAAAGTGTAGCTAGCTTTCAGGTCACGCGCCTCTAACAAAGAGTACACTTCCCTCGAGCCTCATTCTGAACAATGCTACTTCTTAATTTCTCAAAGGAAAAACCTCAACCAATTTCTAAAGACTGTTGACATCCAGTGGAAGCGATAGGAACTGAAAGAAGGTCCCTTAGAAATCTGGATTCCCAATGAAAACCCATTGAAAAGAGAGTGACCTCAAAAAAAAAAGAATTCTGAGTGGTTTGTTCCCGGGGTTTCGCCTGCCAAATAAGTTCTGTTATACACAGACATGATTCAAACAGTTTTAGAAACTTCAGAGTGTTTTCTATCCAAATCTACTAATAATATGCATATCTTAGCTTCTGGGCCTGAGTAGCAGGCAGTTTACTTTAGACACGCTTTTCATCCGAACATGAAAATACTGCCACCTATCCCAGAGAAGTTAACAAAAATAGTTTCTTTGTATTGTATTAACATCATATTGGATGGAAACTTAACAGCTAAAGTTGGTTTCCTTCATAAGTTACAGTATTTGGTTCATACAGTTAATAACACAAAATGAAAAGCAATATGACATGATTATTTATTAGATCCCCACTGACCAATCTTAACATTCCTATCTTAGAAATATTGTTCCAAAGTTCACTCTTTGGGTGTTATAGTTTTGGCTGCAAAAGTCTTCATTGGGGACAAAGGCATTCCTTTAGTAATACTAAAGAGCAAGAGAGGGTTCTCTGCTGCATAAGATTTACGATTGGTGTGAGGTGTCATAAAACCTGCCCAGGTTAAAATGGCTATCTGTCAGCCTTTTGCCAAGCTGATCTGAGGTCTTGCATAGAGGTCGACCGATTTTGATTTTTCAACGCCGATACCGATTATTGGAGGACCAAAAAAAGCCGATACCGATTAGTCGGCCGATTTATTTTATTTATATATATATTTGTAATAATGACAATTACAACAATACTGAATGAACAATGAACACTTTTATTTTAACTTAATATAATACATCAATAAAATCTATTTGGTCTCAAATAAATAATGAAACATGTTCAATTTGGTTTAAATAATGCAAAAACAAAGTGTTGGAGAAGAAAGTAAAAGTGCAATATGCGCCATGTAAAAAAGCTAACGTTTAAGTTCCTTGCTCAGAACATGAGAACATATGAAAGCTGGTGGTTCATTTAACACGAGTCTTCAATATTCCCAGGTAAGAAGTTTTAGGTTGTAGTTATTATAGCACTATTTCTCTCCATACCATTTGTATTTCACATACCTTTGACTATTGGATGTTCTAATAGGTACTTTAGTATTGCCAGCCTAATCTCGGGAGTTGATAGGCTTGAAGTCATAAACAGCGCCACGCTTGAAACATTGCGAAGAGCAGTAAAGTGCTGTTTGAATGAATGCTTACGAGCCTGCTGCTGCCTACCACCGCTCAGTCAGACTGCTCTATCAAATCATAGACTTAATTATAACATAATAACACACAGAAATACGAGCATTAGGTCATTAATATGGTCAAATTCGGAAACTATCATTTCAAAAACAAAATGTTTATTCTTTCAGTGAAATACGGAACCGTTCCGTATTTTATCTAGCGGGTGGCATCCCTAAGTCTAAATATTGCTGTTACATTGCACAACCTTCAATGTTATGTCATAATTACATAACATTCTGGCAAATTAGTTCGCAACGAGCCAGGCTGCCCAACTGTTGCATATACCCTGAATGCGTGCAATGAACGCAAGAGAAGTGACACAATTTCCCTAGTTTAATATTGCCTGCAAACATGAATTTCTTAACTAAATATGCAGGTTTAAAAAAAAATATACTTCTGTGTATTGATTTTAAGAAAGGCATTGCTGTTTATGGTTAGGTACATTCGTGCAATGATTATGCTTTTTTCGCAAATGCGCTTTTGTTACATCATCCCCCGTTTGGCGAAGTTGGCTGTCTTTGTTAGGAAGAAATAGTCTTCACACAGTTCGCAACGAGCCAGGCGGCCCAAACTGCTGCATATACCCTGACTCTGTTGCACAGAACGCAAGAGAAGTGACGCAATTTCCCTAGTTAAAAGAAATTAATGTTAGTAGGCGGCAATATTAACGAAATATGCAGGTTTATAAATATATACTTGTTTATTGATTTTAAGAAAGGCGTTGATGTTTATGGTTAGGTACACATTGGTGCAACGACAGTGCTTTTTTCGCGAATGCGCTTGTTAAATCACCCGTTTGGCGAAGTAGGCCGTGGTTCAATGATAAATTAACAGGCACCGCATCGATTATATGCAACGCAGGACAAGCTAGTTAACCTATTAATATCATCAACCATGTGTAGTTAACTAGTGATTATGTTAAGATTGATAGTTTTTTATAAAATATGTTTAATGCTAGCTAGCACCTTACATTGGCTCCTTGCTGCACTCGCGTAACATGTGGTCAGCCTGCCACGCAGTCTCCTCGTGGAGTGCAATGTAATCGGCCATGATCGGCGTCCAAAAATGCCGATTACCGACTGTTATGAAAACTTGAAATCGGCCCTAATTAAGCGGCCATTCCGATGAATCGGTCGACCTCTAGTCTTGGATCCTCGACCAGGAGAGTCATGACAAGTAGTAGGTTTGCTAATGGCTCATATTGGTGATGCTGCGTGCATGACACTTAGCACCTGGTAGTGGTTGAGGTAAAGATGAACACGTAGCTTTCTTTCTGGTCATATAGTGACTGAAGCTGAAGTCAAAGCTGAAACAACTGACTGATATAGCCTTGAATCTAGGACTGTGTCCTAGGGTTGTGTACATTGGGCTTAGAAAAGTGCCCTAATATAAATGCTTTCACAGTTACAGCCACAATTTTTTTTTTATGACATCTGAAGTGACAGGATGCCATTTGGGGTCTGTTGGGTCACCATACATGCATAACCCATTGGTTAACTGTGTTGAACAAGGCTAGGTCTTTGGCCATTGTGTTTCCACTTTATTTTTTACGTGTTGTGTTTCCTCTAAACCATCAGCATGAATTCACTTCACAATTTCTTTCACAGTTTTTGACGTGTCCAAGGACCTCATAAACTCACTGGTGTGGATCCCCCTTTGTGCCGCTATGTAAGCTAGCTAATTGCTAAGTACATTTTTAAAGAGGTTTATAGCGCATTAGCATCCATCGCTAGCAGTATAACTTTCACAATCACTGGCCTAACTCTATTTCCTCGTTCCTCTTGTCACCTCGCATACATTTTTAAGACCAGCCAGCTGAAAAATGGTTCCTCACGGTGTGTCAGTGTACTCTGTGAATTCGTCCGTCCCTCCTCCTCCTCTTCCCGGTGGAGTAACACTCTAATTTGAGTCAAGCAGGCAGGCGTCGTGCAGCGCAGGGTGATTGACTCTTAGTACAGTACCTTCGTAGCTTCTCACTATCGTTACCACATTACCATTCCCCGGGGGGCAGATCTGATATGAAGATAGGGTTGCATCTCTGGAGAAAGTAAAGGGAGCTTTTAAGAGTCAGTCATGATTTCTTGCTTTACTCAACGTGTTGTACCACTCTGAGACGACGGGATTCACCCTCCGCTCTGTGTGCGCGCGTGTGTGTGTGTACAGCCTTGGTCATCTCTGCTGAGGAACTGGAACAGCCTGGCGGTGACTCATTCGGGCTACATGGCCTTCCTCACCTACGATGAGGTCAAGGCCCGGCTGCAGAAGTTCATCCACAAACCTGGCAGGTCAGTGTGAGACTACATACGTACACAGACGCATGCAACACTGACACGCGCACGTCAACACACACACATAGCGTATGCACACTGACCGGAGCACACACACACACCTCAGCTAAATACACTTTCTCCGCTAATGTCAAAGCACAAACACAGTGACAGATGCTGCTGTTTATTATGCACTTTCATTCACGTTACAAACTCATTATAACCATTACTCTGCATATTCAAAAAAATCTATAAATAATCAACTCACTGACTCTCACGCTCCAATACAGCTACTTAGACAACTGTTAAGCACACTGCGTTCATACACAGTCTGTCTGACATGAGCTTACACACCACTAACAAACCCAACCTTGCACCACCAACCTAACACACACTTACAGAAAGACACAGAAGGCGCCAGTCCGCCCCACCCCCCGGTCTCACGTGCCCCCTGTGGCACATGGAACGGCGTGGTACCTAGCATCAATAGGACGTATTGTAGAGACTGGGCTGATGTCAATACTCGCTCCAACAGAGAGCAAGTGTGTGACACAACGCAGCAAGTATTTAGCCTTCATTCACCTCTTAGGCCTAGTTGACAAATTTCTAATGATTTTAAAGCATAAGCTTTGCTTAGCTATTTATGGATAGTGTATATTCATACTAATAATACTTGAGGTTTCTGTGATGTACAAACATTTACAAGCATTGTAAGCATATATACTGCATTGTAAGCGGTGGGTGGGTGTGTGCGCACACACTCACACTATAAGCAGTACAATTTATAAGCGTACCGTATATTGTTTACTAAGCTTGTAATGCCCACGATTGCTTTATAAAAGGCTTGTTAAGGAAAATATGTCCTTTTAGTATTGAACTCAGGACAGGGAAGCTCACCAGGAGTTTGTTTAGGGTGGGGATGAGCTGGGATTGGGCATTTTATTTTGTTGTCATTAGTCCTTGATGTGTGTGTTCCACAGCTATATCTTCAGGCTGAGCTGCACGCGGCTGGGCCAGTGGGCCATCGGCTACGTCACTGCAGATGGGAACATCCTGCAGACCATCCCCCACAACAAGCCCCTCTTCCAGGCTCTCATCGACGGCTTCCGGGAAGGATTGTGAGTTCCCTAACCTCTCTCTCTGTGTGTCGGTCTCTCTCTCCTTCTCTCGCCTGTCTCACTGTCGGTCTTTCTGTCTCGCCTGTGTTTCCCCCCCCCCCCCCCCCCCCCCCCCGCCCATATAAACAATGTGGCTACGTCTCAAAGTCCCTATGCCACTGAACTCAAACCAACACGTCTCATGTTGCGTCTGCCTCTTCTGTTTTCATAAGCAGCAGGAGAGTTTGATTTGCAATGTGCAGTAGTTAGGGGGGGATAGTGGATATGATATCGTCTCCTACAGCAGTGGTTCCGGACTCTGGTCCTCGAGTAAACCCCAACAGTACACCTTTCTGTTGTGGCCCCGGACAAGCACACCTGATTCTACTCGTCAACTAATCATCAACCCCTTGACAAGTTGAATTGAGGTGTGTTTGTCTGGGGTTTCAACAGAAAGGTGTGCTATTGGGGGGGGTACTCGAGGACCGGAGTTGGGAACCACTGTCCTCGAGTATGCCGGTGTTCAAACTTCTGTTTTGTTTTCATAAACGCTGTGGTATAAACCTGTAATCAAATGCTGAATTAGTCTGTGGAAAGGTTTGCTTTGCAAAGAGCCTGATGCATACCCCTAGTCTATAAAGCCACTATGAAAGTATCACTTAGGCCTCTACATGAAAGATATAGTCAGAAGCACGCAGTATGGCTGCGACTCAAATTGCACCCTATTCCCCATAGTGTGCCATGCTTTTGATCCTATGTGGCAGCCCTGTGTGGCTCTAGTCCGTAGTAGTGTACTTCATAAGGGGAATAGGGTGTCATTTGAGACAACCTATGTGTGTTGCTTTACCCTTGTGAGTGACCAGAGTTCCACCTCCTCTGCCCAGCTACCTGTTCCCCGACGGGCGCACCCAGAACCCAGACCTCACAGGACTGTGTGAGCCCTCGCCACAAGACCATATCAAAGTCACACAGGTGGGTCTCCTCTCGCTCTCTCATTCTCTCTCAGTACATACTGCACTTCCTGAATCTTGGGTCCTGTTTAGTAGGGGAAAAGTTTTTGAAACTGAGTGAAACGCATATGAACGTGTCCAGTCGAAAATTCTCATTAGTTTTCTGTTTCAAAATGTTTTGCCGCGCTGTGTCCTCCTGAACATGACCCTGGCTCTTTTTAGTTGCCGTATACGGTACGAACCAAACTCAACTAAGGGTGCTTTAATGTGCTCTATTTGTATGAATGTGTTACCCTGTGCTCAGGGAGGTTTGCTGAAATCCCATGGCTGTCTGTGTATCTCTGTGTGTATCTCTGTGTGTATGTCCTCAGGAGCAATATGAGCTCTACTGTGAGATGGGCTCCACCTTCCAGCTGTGTAAGATCTGTGCGGAGAACGACAAGGACGTGAAGATCGAGCCCTGCGGTCACCTCATGTGTACCTCCTGTCTCACCGCCTGGCAGGTACTGTACCCCTAGTCTCTTTCACACTTGCTGAGTTGGGCGGGTGGGTGGATCAGTGGGTCAGTGGGCGGAAGTGTGTATGTGGGTGCATGCATGTGCGTCCTCATATCGACATGAATTTCCCTAATCCCTCCTCCCTCTCTCTCTCTCTTCTTTTCTTCTCCTTTAGGAGTCGGAGGGTCAGGGCTGCCCATTCTGCCGCTGTGAGATCAAGGGCACGGAGCCCATCGTGGTTGACCCCTTTGACCCCAAGGACCCCATAGGTGGCTCCTGTAGGGGCCTGTTCGGGGCAGAGGGCGCCCCCTCGCCCAGCTACGATGATGACGACGACGACCGGCTGGACGACCCCCACCTCATGATGAGCAAGCTGGCCTGTTCCAAGGTGAGCGCGGTCTAGCTGGGGCCTAAAGCTGATTATGGAGCCCTCTATAGCTCCGGAGTGAAGTTTTCTCTAGGTGACAGGTCTAGGATCATCTTCCCTGCCCCCCCAATCTTAATACATGACTCTTCCTCTATCCCTGGGCCACGTTCAGCAAGGTGCAACACTGTGGAACGTTCAGATAAATTCAGTCACAAATAATACGTTTCTTTCTCAAAGTTTGCTTGCTGAATCTGGGCATATAGCCTACTGTAATCCTTGGGGACTATAGTTGAGCACCCCTGCTGTGAACTGAACTGTTCTGAGAAACTCTTCCCCTCTCTCTTTCTCGCACCTTCAGAGTGTAAGATCACATCGCTTTCATCTTTGACTTCTAAGGTCAGGGTTAGCTTTGCTTCTTCCAGGTATTTGATGTGGAGGGCCCTTTCTTTTTCTCCTCTTGTGAGCCGGCATCTCTCAGCTGTCTGTCTGTAACACGTCAGAACTCAGCCAGTGGAGTAAGCTTGAATAGACGAATACTTTGAGAGTGAGACTACACACACAGCTTTGACGTGATGGGGAAAGTTTCCCCCTGGTTTTGAAGAGTAAGTGCAGTGAAAAGTATCCATAACTCTCTTCCTGAGCTGTGGGGTGGTGATGTTGGTGCGTTGCAGGTGGAGCGTCCCCCCTCGCCCATGTCCCTGGCGCCCCAGTCCTCCCTGCCCCCCGTGCCCCCCCGCCTTGACCTCCTGCAGCACCGACCACCTAACCCCCCAGGAGCATCCAGCCCAGGGGCCACATCCAAGGCAAGCTCTCTGCTCATCAAACAGCAATAGACAAATGGGAATGTCACAAGTTGAAATGTGTGAGAGAGGGGCCTATTTAGCCACTGTTTGAGGACAAAATAATAATTAAACCAAAAACCTCAAACAACTTTCTTAAAAAAAACAAAGGCATGACAGCTGTTAATAATAATAAGTTGACAAATAAGTTGACAAAGGCTACTTCCTCCTTTGAAAACAGATTCAATTGATTGTCCTCACGGTCTGTAATTGTGCTCTCCTTTCCCCTAGGCGTCCTCCCACCACAAGGACAAGCCTCTCCCCCTGCCCCCAGCCCTGAGGGACCTGCCACCCCCTCCTCCCCCAGACAGACCTCTCTCTGCCGGGCCTGACGGGTGGCTCGGCAGACGTCCCCTACCCTGCACCCCCCTGGGGGAGCCCAAGCTGCCCCCGGCCCCGCCCAACCGCAACCTGGCTGACTGGAACCCCAGGCCAGTGCCCAAGGCCCCCGGACAGCCACCCGCTGTGGGAGACACGCGGGGGGTCCGGGAGCTCTCCAACAGACACTCGCTCCCCCTGGCCCTACCCTCAGCGCTAGACGGATGCACAGACGGACAGCGGAACAACAGCTCGCTCAGTCTGGACCATCAGCTGGAGAAGGGAGCCCAGGTATAATACTAGCTTCTGTTAGAGCAGTTGGTTAAATGTGGTTTCACAGACATGGATTTAACCTATACCAAGACTGTGTACAATTTGTATGGGGATCACAAATTGGTATTTACAGAAATAGGACTTTAGCTGTGTCTGACTGTGTGTCTTGTCTGTCTTCTCTGTTCCTCCCCAGAGTTTTGGAGGCACGGCGTCTGGCAGTCAGGCGTATGACAACCCCAAAGTGAAGCCGTCAGTCTCGGCCAATGCCATCTATGCTCTGTCAACAAGGTGCAGTGAAGGACACACACTCCTCTCCCTGCTGTGTGAATGTGTTGTATGATGTATAGGGCCAGGAGTTTTTCCTGGCCAAGTGACTTTACCCATGAAAAACTCTGTCCTAGGTTTTGCCTATACTCGGAACCTAGAGTTTTCCCTGATCAGGTCCCAAAATCTCCTGGCCTTGGTTATATGAAGTGTCCCCCTCTCTCTCTCTGTGCGTTGTCAGATCCCATCCAGGTCTGAAGCCAGTGGCTGGGGAGGAGGCCTACGAGAGTGACGAGGAGTCCGACTACATGATCCCCACCTCTCGGCCCGTCCTGGCCCCCATGGCAGCTCCCCTTGTGGTGGCAGAGACCCCAGTCCCCAAACCTCCCCAGCCTACCTCTCTCAACTCATGGTAAGCACCCTCTGCTCTAAGTCAGCATATCCTCTCATTGAAAAACACTTCACTGTAAGTTCGTTGATGATATTGTAGGGGTACTGTGTACATCTTCTGTTATGTATATTCTTATTCTGACATTTGATTGCACGTCAATAGCGAAAAACACAATTATTATTATTTTTTATTTTTTTAACTTATTTGGCCATATGATGTCATGTCCTATTAGTCTCCCTCCCCTTCCTGTGTTTGGTAGGCCCATGCTGAATGACCTGGATGAAGGACCTCAAATGTATGAAGCCACGTATAACGTCCAGGCCCAGGCTCACCTGGCCAGAGACTCGGGTACTGCCCTACCGCAACACTGTCTGTGTGCCAAATGGCACCATTTTCACTACATAGTTCACTATTGACCAGTACTTTTTGGCAACTCTCTGTTACTAAACCCCATCTACTTCTGCTTATTATAAACACACATGCAGTATACCCCATCTTTGCTAGTTCAGCACTCCAGCTCTATTCTCATTTTAGCCCACTGATCTATCCCACTGTATTCCATCCCACTGTATTCTATTCTATCCCACTGTATTCAATTCCATTCTATTCAAAGAGATTAAAATGCCATTGTTTCATTTCACCCCTCTGACCCCACTGTGAATCCCTCCGTTCCCCAGATTACTCTGAGCTGCCCCCCTTGGCCAGTACCAATTGTCCCATCTGGGAGATCCCCTGCCCGGTCCGGGAGCCCCCTGAGGAGGTAGTGGAGGAAAACGGCTACGACATCCCCAAACCAGTGTTGCCCATGGCCCCTGCCCGACGCACCCTGTCCGAGCTGGGGGCCACTTCCAGCGCCGCCATCAGCCGTCTCTCCATGGACAGCGAGCCCGGAGCATCCGCCTGTAAGGGTCCGCTTCAGAGCCACCTGTTTCGGACCCCTATAGTTAATTTGTAGGGCAGGGAGTTTTTCCTGACCTGATCTGACCAGGGAACACTGGGCCCTAGGTAGTTTATTTGATAGAGACCATGTACGACAAAACGGTGCACCAGATTTGAGTTAAATAAATAACAAATTCTGTTACTAGAGCCCAGAGTTTTTCCAGCCCAGTCATGTTGAGGAGAAACTTCTGGCCCTATGTGTCTCGAACGGTTAAACAACCCTGTTTATTTAACAAGGTAGTCCCTAGTGTTGTATTCCTATATTTATACTATTTAATCTCAGAGCACCCTTACGGCGTCTTCAAGACTTCCGATTGCGATTTACATATTTGGGCAGCAGTACTGGATTGTAAATGTGGATGCTGCTTGTTCTGTGGTTTGGGATGTGAATGCCGTTTTATTTTCCTCCCTGTCCTTCTAGCCTTCTCAGATTCCAGCGACGCCCCAGAGCGGCCGCCCAAGCCCCTCCCCCGCCGCATCAACTCCGAGCCCCGGCCCAGCCCCATACCTCCTGGATTAGGCGGTGGTGGAGGAGGAGGTGGAGGAGTAGCCAACCCCCAGATCACCAGTGAGATCGAGCATCTCATGAGGCAAGGCTACACCTACCAGGACATCCAGAAAGCCTTGATGATTGCACAGAACAATATGGAGATGGCCAAGAATATCTTGCGCGAGTTTGTCTCCATTCCCTCCACAGCTCACATTCTTACATAGTACCTCTGCTCCAGCCCTGCCCAGCTCAGCCCAAAGCCCATCGCCTGCAGTACTAGCGCTTCAGTGCTAACTGGAGCCCCTGCAGTCTCCTGTCCGGCGCCCTCTCAAAACTAGCTCACTCCGAGCCCTGCGCTTCACTCGCTTTTTTAAGAGTGTCCGGACGCCTTTTGTAATGTGCTGCAGGGCCACTCTCCAGATCCCATGGGGTGAAGTGATGATGATGATGATGATGATGGTGGCTCATCGCACAACCGGCGCTTCGACGGTCGTTTTCACGTCCTCTCCAGGCCTCTACCGAAATGTAATCGACACCTCCCCCCCAAAAAACATGTATGTGTGTCTATCTAAGAATTTAATATATAACTAAATATATATTAAATGTGTATAATGTATACATATATATTTCCAATGAGTTCCGCTTCGAAGGTCTGTTTTTTTCTTCATGTTAAGGATAGATTGCAGAGGACAAAGATGGTGATTCTTTGGGAGAGAGCACCCTTCTATAGTCCCCAGCCCTCACTTTGAAGAGAGCGGCGGTCTTCGTTTAGTATTCAGAAGCAGGCGTTTCCTAGACTCACAGCAGAACATTTGGCAACATGTCAAATATGGCCTTTATTAATATTGCTTCGGTACTTCTTTGGGGGGGAAATGAATGTGTGTGTGTGGTTTGCCTCAAAGTAGCATGATGTTAGTGTGAGATGTCTAGACTGTTGTCTTCAGCTGAGGGTGTGTGTGTGTGTGTGTGTGTGTGTGTGTGTGTGTGTCGGGCCAATGACTTGGCTAGTAGGGTTGGGACATGTGATGGCTGACCTAGCTCACTGGTTGACCATATGACTTAAAACCCCGGTGAAAAGCAAAGCTGTGTTTGACTATGTTGTTATCTATGTGCATCATTTTCTACTGTGGGTGGCATTGTTTCCTACGTCTAACCACCCCTAATCATCTCGTCAGTGATTTCCATGACCAGACTGGGAAGCCTGTGTTTTTTTTTTTTTTTCAGTAAGACGTTTTTTAAGAGGCAGTCCTGGCTCTGCTGTCAGAGCTAATCAATCGAAGCCATCTGCGAGGTTCCGGTTGGCCCATGTCCCAATCCCTCTTCTATTCGTGTGCAAAATGAATGTGGAATTAATATATTGCTCAGACGTTTTTTGTTCTTCCTCAAATGTAGTGCTCTCTTAACAAGAGTCTGAATGGGAGAGTCTGAATGGGAGAGGCAAAGTGTACTGAAACTTAATGGTGAGAGAAAAAGGATTGATGGATTCTAATAAAGGCCCAGTACCCGGGCCAAGATTCTATGATACATTGAAAACCGCTCAGACATGAGGAGAGCTTCGTCAGAGATGTACACCGAAGCTGTTCAGCGTTGTGAAACAAAATAATGTGTCATCGATTACTTTAATAATATATTATTATTATGATCATTATTGTTATTATTAATTCAGAAGTGCTTTACTGCTGCTACTATTGTTAGTGCTATACAATTAAGCCTTAAATGTACATTTGTGAATATTGTTTAACCTGTCTTTTTTTTTTTTTTTTTAAAGTGACAGTATCTCATTTGTATTCTTTATTTGGTGATGTAGCATACTTGAAAATGCAAGCAGCTTGGGTTGTGCAATTCAAGCTGACTTCAGTTGTTTTCCCATTTTTAGGATAGTGTTTGACTGGATAGCGTTTAGAGGAATTACGATGACGTCGTAAACGGCGCTGTCAGCATATTGACCTACGTGGTAGCACCAGCAAAACAAACAATGTGATTGACGAAAAGTAACCGTGTCATAACTCATTCAGGAATCTGTATGGTAGATGCCTCCCACTTTTCAAGGGGAGTCTAATCTAATCTAGATTACAATTGTGCGAGCTTTGTCATTTAAGGATCGACTTAATTGCACAGCTGCAAAAAGCCCAGTAGCTTAGTGAACAAGAACATGTTGAGACGCACACCCAAAACATTGACGAGTTGCAGCCCCAAAAAAAGGAAAAGGGGGGTGGGGGGGAAAGTTGCACATTCTATAAAACTCTTTATTTATTTTCGTAAACCTTTTCGGTCACACAATGACGGGGTTCTAAAGAGTATGACTTTTTCCTATAGAGATATTACAACCAGTGTTTGGGTCAACGCAACAGCAGGGTTTGTGGACCAGTTGGGAATGTGGCCATTTTTTATCTCTGTTTTCGATTGTTAAACACTCCCTGGTTGAAGGAGGACTAACACATCTTCCTCTGTAACTAGGGTTGCAAAGTTACTGAAACGTTCCCAAATTTCCCAGAATTCCCAGTTGGAGGATTCCCTGCTTTTACCTCCCGATTCCAGGAAAAATGTTGCAATCCTATCTGTAACTCAAGAATACCGTATGTACCCTAGCCAGACAAGTGACTTCACATGGACTGTTCCGACTCGGCTTGACTCTGAGTTGGCAACGAATTGTTAAACTAACCAATGCACTCATTGAATTACAGTAGGGTGCATCTTGTTCCTGTATGTCTACATGGTAGGTCTTCATTCACTTTGAGTTTTCCTGCGTTTTCAGATTCAGTGGTTATAGGGCCTTCGGAGTTTGAACGCAATCCACAAACCCCTATTTTTAGGGAGTCCATACCGATGAATATCCGAATATCCACACGTATTGAATTTACAAAAGAAGCCTATTACTAATTGTCATCATTTTGTGCTGACTTCTATGACATTGTTGGTTAAAATGTAAAAAATCTCACTGACTCACATTCCTAGATGTTTTCTCTCCAGGACCGGTACTATTGAGGTACATTGGCTTCACCCCTAAAGGTGGAGAAGCTCTGTTAATGGGATTGCCGCCATGGGCTGTAGAATCACCGTGTAGGCTAGCTTCTCAACTGTATCTCACGGTCTCCGGACTGGAAGAGGTTTGTGTGGTGTCTTTTTGTTTCTTTTTCTTCTGTTCCTAGTTGCCTTGAGGGAAAGGGTGAAGTAACTTCCGAATGCACCACGTTCAATAGGGATTGTGAGGTTTCAGAATGGAATCACTTATCCTTTCATCTTGATTTACTGTACTGATTCTTGTCTATGTATGAACATGTATGTACAGTGCCTTCAGAAAGTATTCATACCCCTTGACTTGTTGCAGCCTGAATTCTAAATGGATTACATATTTGTTTCTCACCCATCTACACACTATACCCCATAATGGCAAAGTGAAAGTGCTTAAAAATGTTTGCAAATGTATTGAAAATGAAATGCAGAAATATCTAATTTACATAAGAATTCACACCCCTGAGTCAATACATGTTAGAATTGCCTTTGGCAGTGATTACAGCTGTGAGTCTTTCTGGGTAAGTCTCTAAGAGCTTTGCATTCCTGGATTGTACAATATTTGCACATTCTTTTTTCCCCGTTTTTATTCTTCAAGCTCTGTTAAATCATTACTAGACAACCATTTTCAGGTCTTGCCATAGATTTTCAAGCAGATTTAAGTCAAAACTGTAACTCGGCTACTCAGGAACATTCACTGTCTTCTTGGTAAGCAACTCCAGTTGTAGATTTGGCCTTGTGTTTTAGGTTATGGTTCTGCTGAAAAGTGAATTAATCTCCCGGTGTCTGGCGGAAAGCAAACTAAACCAGGTTTTCCTCTAGGATTTTGCCTGTGCTTAGCTCCGTTACATTTATTTTTTTTATCCTGAAAACTCCCCAATGAATACAAGCATACCATTAACATGATGCAGCCACCACTATGCTTGAAAATATGGAGAGTTGTACTCAGTAATGTGTTGTACAGGATTTGCCCCAAATATAACACTTAGTATTGTGGAGTAACTACAATGTTGTTGATCCATCCTCAGTTTCTCCTATCACAGCCATTAAACTCTCAAACTGTTTTAAAGTCACCATTGGCCTCACGGTGAAATCACTGAGCGGGTTCCTTCCTCTCCGTCAACTGAGTTAGGAAGGACACCTGTATCTTTGTAATGACTGGGTGTATGGATACACCATCCAAAATGTAATTTATAACTTCACCATGCTCAAAGGGAAGTTCAATGTCAGCTTTTATTTTTACCCATCTACCAATAGGTGCCCTTCATTGGAAAACCTTCCTGGTCTTTGTGGTTGAATCTGTCTTTTGAAATTCACTGCTCAACTTAGGGACCTTGCAGATAATTGTATGTCTGGGGTACAGAGATGAGGTAGTCATTCAGAAATCATGTTAAACACTTATTGCACACAGAATTTGACTTGATTTGTTAAGTACATTTTTACTCCTGAACTTATTTAGTCTTGCCATAACAAAAGGGTCGAATACTTATTGACTCAAGACATTTCAACTTTTCATGTTTTATGAATTTGTAAAAATGTAGAAAAAATATTTTCCACTTTGACATTATGGGGTATTGTATGTAGGCCAGTGACAATCGACATGAGCTTCAGGCTGTAACACAGCAACAATATGTGGATAAAGTCAAATGGTGTGAACTTTCTGAAGGTACTGTAAGTGTATATTGACTTTTTCTGCATACTATACCAATTTGTGCTACGATACTGTCACTTAAAAAATGAAGTGTATACTGACTGATTTAAAATAATGTGCGGAAATTGCTATGTTGTATTTTATTCAGCATTCCTGTATATGTCAGAATTCTATTTTGTATTTTTCCCCCCAATTTTTTTGTTGTTGACTTTTGTGAATAATTCTGTGAGCAGTGCCATATGTTTAGAAGTGTCGGTAATGTCCTACTGCTGACTAAGGCATCGTCTGACAGGAGAACATGGTTTCAACCCTTTGGTCTCGGATAGTCCAGTGTTCTCCTTACAGTACCTATATGCCCTCTCTGCCTATTGGATGGCGTCACCACGTTACACACCAAACTCCTTTTCTCAGTTGGAATTGTTCAACTTTTTACCAGAAGAGGGAGCTGTCTGTCCACATTGCCATGTTTCTTTCAACAGTCAAGGCGTTTTAACTTTTTGATGTTTTTTAATGCTCATATCACTTTGGAAGTATGCACAGTGCTGTTTATTAAATGAATAGTAAGATGTCTTGTCTCGGTCTCTGTTTAGCGGTACTTATGCAATGCTCAAGGGCTGTGTTCAGCTCTCTACTCTGGTTCACACCTGTGCCACAGCAGAATATTTTCTTCATCTAGTTTTTAAAAACCCATGTTTTATACATAACGTGTTATTGACTGCTGATTGTGCCCCAGGCTTGGGCTTTTGGAAGACGCTTATCAAATCAAATGTATTTATATAGCCCTTCGTACATCAGCTGATATCTCAAAGTGCTGTACAGAAACCCAGCCTAAAACCCCAAACAGCAAGCAATGCAGGTCTAGAAGCACGATGGCTAGGAAAAACTCCTTAGAAAGGCCAAAACCTAGGAAGAAACCTAGAGAGGAACCAGGCTATGAGGGGTGGCGGCTGTGTCGGGTGGAGATTATAACAGAACATGGCCAAGATGTTCATAAATGACCAGCATGGTCAAATAATAATAATCACAGTAGTTGTCGGGGGTGCAGCAAGTCGGCACCTCAGGAGTAAATGTCCAATCCCAAATCAAGCCCTTGACCCTATGCACCTTTAGAAGTAATATGGTAATTGGTCCTGAGACCTCCGTAAGTGCATAGGGGTTATGGGTGGATTTGGGATTGGGGAAGTGTCCACCCCTCTCTCTCGTTGCCTTACTGCTTCAGCTTTTCTCACTACCAAGTGTGAACTGCCATCAGTGCCGCCACGTCCACTTTGGTTTAAAACATCTGTCTGTAAGTCGATGCATGTGGATGGGCTGATAACGGGGGCCTTTCAGAGTCCATTGTTCTTCGTTATGCATGTTCCATTATAAACATATTTAGTCATTTAATGCTTTACTGCTCCTCCAGAACTTCATAAAATCATGTTTTTCTGGAATTTGAAGCATTTTTCATGTCTTGAAAAAAACATATATATACATTGCTATGCTGCATTTATTTTGTCCATGATCATTAATCCTGTTTGTTTATTTCTGCTATTTATCCATTATCATAGACATTCATCAATTTGATGCAATCCTGTCTTGTCACTTGAATCACAAAGAAAAGACCCAGAAAGCCCAACTAGGGTTATGTCCTGATTCTCCACCCTTCTCCCGAGTCCAGAAACATGCAGTCGTGGATTTAACAATGGTGGAAACGACCTCAAACGCTTACACTCAATGCATTTAAATCCATGATGGGTAGTGTGCACTGTGCACATGCACGCTTTGGGAGAAAGTTGGAAAATCGGAACCTTGGACTTTAGCTTCTCCAGTGAACTTGAACATGATTCAATTATCCACATTGGGGTGCGCTTGTCCTCCAGTTAATCTCCCAGTAATAAGCGGATGCTCTGCCAGTCCGCCTTCCTGTCCAACTACAACAATCATCTCTGCAGTGATCACTAGGGGACGATCGAGGTCTTATTTGCTTACTTGTCGTTTGTGCCTTTGTCTGAGTCTTAAGGTAAACTCCTTGGTAAGAATTGTTATCACCATTTTAGTGTTCTTAAGGAAGGTCTAAGATCCTTTATGAATATAGACCCAGTACAACCAACTCACTCCTGTTCCCCTCATCTTGGTATCAATTAAAAATGGGATAATTATCGAAATATATTTTAGTACTCTTGGGAAGCAACGTGGGAAACATGGTAGATGACAAACGCTGTCTTCACAAGCCAAAAGTGGTCTTCTCTTCCACCGGTGTTTATATTTGGATTATATACTATACAGTATTCTTTATATCAATGGATGGCTAGTCCTGTCAAAAAACGGAAAGTGGAAGGTCGTCAAGATGATGTACAATCTTTTTCAGGCTTAAAGACACGTTTTTCATTGAACAGTCATTTTTATTTGGCATTTTACTTAATAAAAATAAATTGCAAACAAAAGGAATCTGTTAATCTGTCTTTGCAACTCATAGATATTACATTTTTTTTTTAAATAATCAAAATTAACACTGATAGTTCTTGTCCAAAATATTAACAAAACATTCTTTAGGGGGAGATATTGAAGGGTGTAAGTAAAAAAATAACCAAACATACATTTTACCTCATACTATCAAAGATTGATTGATGATTGTCATTCTTTTCTCCTCTGACCGTAACATATGATTGGGAGGACCATGAGTAAAAATGAATAAAAAAATCAACTGGTGGCCCTAATGATTGATGCAGACTTAAGTTTGGCGCTCACTTAAGCAAACCAGCTTTTAACCTGTAGTGTAATGAGAGGACATTCTGGGGTTTGTGTTTTAATATGGCCATGAGCTCTTCGGATCTTACTTGTGATTAAATTAAGGAAGCTCAAACTAAGGAGTGTATTGTTAAAGTCATTCTCTCCTGTAGAAATGGTAGGCAGTCTGACCAACAGATCAAATGAATTCTTGCCATTTTGTTTGTAGAATGAAAACCACTAGGTATGTGTATATACATATATACAGTATACACATATAAGCATTAGCAGAGGAGTTCTGTGTAAAACACTATCAGAGATTAACATTTTAGTCCCTGTTCAGATGACTTTCATATAGTTTATATTTGCCATAGGGGAGAGTAGAGTACATTTGAGATGTTTTACTTTCAGCATCACGCCATCAAGGGAAATATAGTATTCTTTCGAACAAAGATATCTACATATGTCAGGATGTTGTGTATCCCTGGAAATAATCAGAATTCATATAAAATGTTAGTTTTGAAAACATAGCTTGTCCAAAAAAAAGTGGTGTCTTGACACAACTTACAAGTTGAGCCACCTACAAATTTCTTTACTGAATTAAATATGACCACTACCTTTTTAAAAACCATATCTATCTTTATCCTGTTGTTACCTCATATCCCAGTGATAATGCCTTGCATTATGCCTGGGAAGAAAACACTTAACTTGGCATTTCCTCAACTTACCCCATGGCCAACATTTTGACTTTATTAGCCCACACAGCTACAAGGATGCACTTTCATGGTGTGTTTAGGAATTCCTATTGAAGCTTATAGAGACCCCAACCAATGTATAGAACAAGCTTACAATGATCTACTTTGGTTTAGATACAAGCATCATGAAACCTTTAACACAATAAATTAATTTGACTTGGTGAAAATCTGTTTTTTGGACCTAACTTGCTTACCACTTTTTCCATGTGGTTTCTTCCTTCACAGACTTCATGAAATGATGACCTCTTCCTAAATATTTGGTCAAATTATTAATTTTGTGAAGGGTTTCCTAGAAACAAGGGTGGCTCAACTTTCCCCTCTCCCCACATCAAAGAGCCATTTTACCTTCACTTTCATAAAAAACTAGCTGACATTTCACTCACATTACACGCGCAAACACTCCTTCACCCAACTTAAACCAGAGATTCACAGACCAAACATGACAAAAAAATCCTAACAAACAAAACAAAATCAGTGCACTGGACATTCTCACGAATAACAATAAAACAAGTGTGAAAGAAAGTAAGCTATACTGCTAGCTGTGATTTGTAGAATAAGAGGCTGAATGTATAAGGCAGACAGAAGTTTACGGACAGAAACTGGAAACATATCAGCGTGATTCTAACCTCTTATTTACAAAGAATACAAGAACTGTGGAAGAAGAAAAAGTAACCAATGACACTTTGGCTTCATCGGAGCTCTGCTATTGGCTATTGTCGTACAAAATAACCCAATCCTGAACAGATAGGAATGGGGACCTCTAATCCATGGATATTTCACCACATATCCTTCCTTCCATGAAGAAATCACTGATTTGACCTGATTGGATAGGCCTTCACCTATCCGAGTCATGTCAGCTCGTTGATTACTCCAATGAAGGAAAGAAGCAAGGATGTATTCCAACATATTCAAACAGGGCCCGTCTCTCATAAGATAACAAAAGGATGAGACAAGGCCTTACATGTTCATTCACAAAGCCATTCACAAAGGGGAAACACGTCTAAGATTAGTTTCAGTGGTAAGTAAAAGCTACAACAACAAAAAATATACAGACTAAACTAAAACGGAATCATGACCCATACTGGAGTCCATTTTGAGAACATAGCTCTAAAGGTTGGATGTTGGTTTACATGGGTAGATGAAGCAGGCTGTATACATGTAGACATGGTTGGTAAGACCGTCATTATGCACCCATGGTTTCAGTGTACGGACTTTAGCAAAGTAGGAAGGGAATGCAGCCAATCACACGCAGAGCAACAGCAGGTGGACCTCTAAGAGTAAAGCTAGCTCTGGTCCAGGGCGTTAGTTCACGTTCCTCCACTATGCTGCCGAGGAACGCGCACTAACACCCTGGACAAGAGCTAGCGCAAAGCCTACACAGACGTCCCTCCATCAAAAAGCAACAAACCCAAAACAACTCCTAGCCATGTCTTTTTAAAAGGTTTGTCTCAGGGTGTTTTAAATAAAGAAATATATACAGAATATAATACTCTTCATGAAGAGCAGTTCCAGGCTGTTCTTCAGTGATTGGTTGCCCCGAGTTGGCATTTGGATTAAGGAAAATATATAACAAACAGTCCCTCTTATTTTATGCTCTAACTGGATTTTATGGGTGCAAAGAATAACCACATTCATAAAAATTGCTAGGCTGATCCCAGATCTGTATGTGCTTAGGCCAGCATCTCTGTCATGTTCTTCGTTATGCATAGGAAAAACATGATAAAGTATGAAATAGCATGACTTAATAAGAGAACATAGCCACGACCTTTGTTAGCCACTGCCGTGCTAAAGAACTACGAATCTGGGATCAGGTTAGAGAACTGCAGCACATATCAGATGAGTTCTCCTGGGAGTTGTAGGCTATGAGGCATCAAAGGATCCATCCCACCCTGAGAGAGTGAACTGGACTGGGAGCAGCTGCAGCAGTCGCCCCCTCACACACCTACGCTCACTTCTGCACGTACATATACTTATCACCCTTTACTCCAGAGGGGACACGAGGGGACACACACACACACACACACACACACACACACACACACACACACACACACACACACACACACACACACACACACACACACACACACACACACACACACACACACACACACACACACACACACACAATGTGTAAATGTGCTAATGGACTGTATCATAGGACAGCTGGTAAGGAACATTCAACACCAACACAACATTGCATTGTATTAACCACTAAAGTTCAGATACTAAAAAATACCATTTTAAATATCATTTTGATGAGTAGTTGTACAATTTATAAGGATGGTAAAAAATAGCCAGTGTCCATAGTTACCTGGTCACTAGGAGGTTTCTTGTCTCCGTTGACACTTAAAAGCACGGCCTCCTCTGTGTTGTCACTCTTCATCTCCACCACTATGCCGCCCTTATTCGGTTTGGTACTAGAAGGACAGCTCGTAATCACCAGCATGACCAATATAGTACCCTTTTCACACTACTACGAGCTGGCCTGTTTATGCCTCCACCATAGTTGCGATACTAAAAAGGACAAGAAACTATCCCAGCCAGCACAGTACAGTTCGGGTTAGCGCGATAGTGTGAAAAGGGTATCTGATAGCAACTATAATGACACATCAGGTTAAATCATGGAGAGAAAAAAACAATGAGCTATTGTAGAGATATCGTCTGAGGCATATCCAACAAATTAAGCGCTCTGATAAAAAAAACTTTCTCCAAAATGCACAGCTCTTCCAGCAATCCTGGTTGGAGGATTCCTGGAAAACCTGGGAATTTTGAGAATGCTTCTGGAATTTTGCAAACCTTAAATAAAAAATAAAAAATGGAAAACACACTTACAGATCCTGCTTGCCCGAACGCCCACATGGGAGCTTGCCCTTCTTGTACAGGAAGTACAGCACACTGCCAAGGATAGCCAGCAGGAGAATACAGATGATGATGACAGCTATGACCACACCGCTGCCCTCTTGTGGGACAAAGAAGAGGAGGCAGAACCATGGGTCATTTCCTGTCCGGTAATTGCTTTATGATAACATCGTCCTCTGTGTGTGTGTGTGTGTGTGTGTGTGTGTGTGTGTGTGTGTGTGTGTGTGTGTGTGTGTGTGTGTGTGTGTGTGTGTGTGTGTGTGTGTGTGTGTGTGCGCGCGCGCGCGCATCATTCAGAGACAACAGCATGAACAGGTGGTGATGGTGATGAACAGGTGTACAGTCTCTGAACCAGGTTGTTCATCATGGAAGAAGTTCTTCATTGAGAACTAAAGATCAGTCTGAAGGAACACTTTCCAGAGTTGGGCTGCTTGGTTTCTCTGTCAGAGAATACCAACCAGAACTACAGTAGGAGGTAGCATGACAAAGGGAGAGAGAAAGAGTGAAGGAAGGTAAAGAGGCGGATGGGTGCACTTGGGGATGGACCTCCCCTGGAGGAAGAATGCAGATGTAGATGGATGGATCCATTTCCATCAAGGGAGAGAATGGGTGATACCACTCCATTCTCTCAGGAGGGGGGTTGTACTCAAAATGCTCAATGTGCAAATTGAACTTTTCAGCCTGGTTTAACTTAGTTTTTTCTGATTATGTTTCCGATGATTCATGAAGCATCATACAGAGAAAATATACAAATGATAACATTGTAACTAACAATGTATGATGATAAAAAATGTTGTTTTTTTTATCTAGATTTCATAATATTCCACTTTATCATTTATAAGTATCTCTCCACATAGATAAATACGGTACATTTTCATACAGTATTACAAAGTCACAAACAGAGAGATCCTATTCAATTATGAATTATTCCATATGTCACAGGTGTTGCCTCCTGAGTAGTGAGTACAAAGCCCTCCCCTGCATAGAGAACGAGGGTCCTGTGTTGAGAAAGTGAGAGTGTGCAGGTTGTGGAGGGTGATGGTGGTGGGGGGTTCAGTCTAGGCAGTGTGAGCTGGGTGGAGCGAGGGGTGGGCAGGGCAGCCTTCTAAGCGTGTTAGGTGGGTGGCAGCATCAACACCCAGTACCAGAAGTCACAAACCTTTCTTGACTCTCTTCGGAGGAGTTACTGGGGTTACTGTTGTTACTGTCACTGGAGCTACCACTGTTACTGGAACTAATGGAGTCGTTACTGGACAAACCACATGGACACAGTTATCATGATAATACAGCAGCTCTATGGCAACCTAACACTGTTAACCATTGTGCAACAACCGCCTTGTCTACTTAGCATGGCCCTAATCACTTAGCTCCGTGTTACAAACACAGATAGGCAGGAGACATGAACCAGGAAAGGCTCTGCAGTCTGCACTCCCCCCAAAAATGTCCTAATCATTTCCATGAGCAGCAGCGCTGGCTATTTAATCCAATTTTGTCTGCAAATAAAACAACAGGATTTTCCCTCAGAGGGACGTAGGCAAAGATTTCCTGGCATGACGTGAGCGGTCCGCTGAGGTAATGGGAGTCAGGAGACTGTGTTGAGGGCCCTTTACCATCAGTGCACGGCTACAGTTTCAGCCTCGATCCTGATCTGTGTGCAAACAAGACAGCTATAGGCTATCTTTATGCAATAGGGCGATACGCAGCCAGTTAGTGAACATAGCCAAAATAGGATGACAGCGTAGTAAGAGTTCTATGGCTGGTTTCCTGGACCCAGATTTAGCCTAATCCTGGACTAAAAAGCATGCTCAATGATAGCCCAGAATCTCCAATGAAATAGATTTTTAGTCCAGCTCAGGACAAGGCTTAATCTATCCGTGTCTGGGAAGCCGGGCCATAAAGATTTAATTTAATCGAACATCTAATTATGATAGTTATCAAAGAACAGATCCGGATATGTTCGTATTAGATGACGGAGCAACATATGGAAAATAAACAGCTCTCGCACACCAACTAGTCCATAAAAGGTTTCTCGACCATGAGACCATTTAATTATGAGTTTTATTTCAGATTTTGGTCATTTCTAAAAGCACCTGTCGCGTTTTTTTCTTTTATTTAAAAAGAATTCTGCCTGACTCACATAGAAAGCTAAACTAGACCATAGACCGCTCAAACACAATATTGGGGAAATATGATTGAGCACAGGCTGTGCGCTTGATTGATAAATGAAGTTGCTTGTTCCAACACCACGGTCATTTTTATTACATTCACGCTGCACAGGTGATCAGATCTCACAACGCTTGGCAAATGTTAAACACCCCATTGATGTGATATAGTATAGTGATCTTCTGGAAGGTGCAGCCCGACCGCAATAAAGAAAACGTGGAACTCAACCAATGCCACAGCAGTGATGACAGTGAGTGTTATCTACTAAAAGAGTGGTACGCTTACCTGTAGTACTGAGAGCTGACGAGGTCGTTTGGACAACTGAAAACAGGCAAAAAGGGAGAGTGACACTACTGTTAGCACACTGAGTTTGAGGGAAACTAAGAGACGCTTTACTAAAGATGATTTGAAGCTCAGGTTCAAGTTTTCTGTTATGTTTCCATGAATTAAATCCTTCGGTCGTTAGTATATTCTGCCTGTTGATTTTCTCTTAACAGTCAAACCGGACATGTTGACATAAAATATACACGATATGACAAATAAGAAAGTGGACAGACAAAACTTACTGGCTTTGAGGCTGAAGGAGACGGAGACTGTGCCATGCTCGTTGGAGGCGTTGCAGTAGGCTGTGATGTCAGAGGTCACCTTGACGCTCACCACACTGAGAACCTCGTCCTCTGTCTCTCTTTGGGACAACTTCAGGACCTAGCACAAACAGGGAAATAAAGCACAGATAAGACCAGAAACCGAACAGCGGGTGTGTCCCAAATGTCATCCTATGGGCCCCGGGTCAAAAGTAGTGCACTACAATGGGAAAAGACGGTCATTTGGGACGAACAATAAACATTATTGACAAATGTAGAGATGTCAGTTAAGAAAGGAATGTTGAACGTGAGTTGCTTTGTCTATTAACATTGTTACAGGAAATGACCCAGGTAGCCAGGATTGGAACAGATCTGTGCATACATAGATCAAAAGCTAGTCAAACATTGTCTGTATGAGCTGACCCAGAGAAGCCCTCTTTTCCTGCTGGTCTGTCTGTCTGTCTGTCTACCTGTGATTTGTCAGAGGAGCTCCAGGTGATAACAGGGGTTGGGTATCCTCTAGCGTGGCAGCTCAGCTTCTGGGTCTTCTCTGGGCTCACCTCCTGGACTGGGTCTGCTGACTTCTTGATCTCTGGCCGTCCTGCATGGGAGAGGAGGAGGGTTAGTTGTGTGTGTGTGTGTATATGTGTGTGTGTGTTTGTGTTTGTGGGCTCACCCTGTACGAAGACACGTAAAGAGCCAGTGGTCTCCAGTCCTTCCAGTGAAGGCACCTTCACCACACACACGTACGTCCCCGCCATGTCAAACACAGCGTCCTTCAGGGTCAGTGTGTGGCCCTCTGCAACTTTTTTTCCTTTCTAGACACACACACACACACACACACACACACACACACACACAGACACGTCTAAATAAAATCAAACTTTATTTGTCACATGCGCAATGAAATAATTACTTACAAGCCCTTAACCAACAATTTAGCTCAAGAAATAAACTGAAGTAAATAAAAATAAAAAGTAACACAATAAAATAACAATAACGAGGCTATATACAGGGGGTACCGGTACCGAGTCAATGTGCGGGGGTACGGGTTAGTCGAGGTAATTTGTACATGTAGGTAGGGGTAACGTGACTATGCATATATAAAAAATAGCGAGTACCAGCAGTGTAAAAACAAATGGGGGGGTCAATGTACAATTGAAGTCGGAAGTTTACATAGAACTTAGCCAAAGACATTTAAACTCAGTTTTTCACAATTCCTGACATTTAATCAGAGTAAAAATGTCCTGTCCTAGGTCAGTTAGGATCACCACTTTATTTTAAGAATGTGAAATGTCAGAATAATAGTAGAGAGAATGATTTATTTCAGCTTTTATTACTTTCATCACATTCCCAGTAGGTCAGAAGTTTACATACTCGCAATTAGTATTTGGTAGCATTGCCTTTAAATTGTTTCACTTGGGTCAAACATGTCGGGTAGCCTTCCACAAGCTTCCCACAATAAGTTGGGTGAATTTTGGCCCATTCCTCCTGACAGAGCTGGTGTAACTGAGTCAGGTTTGTAGTCCTCCTTGCTCGCACACACTTTTTCCGTTCTGCCCACAGATTTTCTATAGGATTGAGGTCAGGACTTTGTGATGGCCACTCCAATACCTTGACTTTGTTGTCCTTAAGCCATTTGCCACAACTTTGGAAGTATGCTTGGGGTCATTGTCCATTTGGAAGACCCATTTGCTACCAAGCTTTAACTTCCTGACTGATATCTTCAATATATCCACATAATTTTCCTGCCTCATGATGCCATCTATTTTGTGAATTGCACCAGTCCCTCCTGCAGCAAAGCACCCCCACAACATGATGTTGCCACCCCGTGCTTCACGGTTGGGATGGTGTTCTTCGGCTTGCAAGCATCCCCATTTTTCCTCCAAACAAAACAATGGTCATTATGGCCAAACAGTTCTATTTTTGTTTCATCAGACCAGAGGACTTTTCTCCAAAAAGTACGATCTTTGTCCCAATGTGCAGTTGCAAATCGTGGTCTAGCAGAGAGAACAGTCTATGACTTGGGTGACTGGAGTCTATGACAATTTTTTGGGCATTCCTCTGACACCGCCTGGTATATAGGTCCTTCATGTCAGGAAGCTTGGTCCCAGTGATGTACTGGGCCGTACGCACTACCCTCTGTAGCGCCTTATGGTCAGATGCCGAGCAGTTGCCATTCCAGGCGTTGATGCAACCGGTCAGGATGTTCTCGATGGTGCAGCTGTAGAACTTTCTGAGGATCTGGGGACCCATGCCAAATCATTTCAGTCTCCTGGGGGGGAATAGGTGTTGTCGTGCCCTCTTCACGGCTGTCTTGGTGTGTTTGGACCATGGTAGCTCGTTGGTGATGTGGACACCAAGGAACTTGAAACTCTCGACCCGCTCCACAACAGCCCCGTCGATGTTAATGGGGGCCTGTTCGGCCCACCACAATCTGCTCTTTTGTCTTGCGCACATTGAGGGAGAGGTTGTTGTCCTGGCACCACACTGCCAGGTCTCTGACCTCCTCCCTATAGGCTGTCTCATCGTTGTCGGTAATCAGGCCTACCACTGTTGTGTCGTCAGCAAACTTAATGATGGTGTTGGAGTCGTGTTTGGCCACGCAGTCGTGGGTGAACAGGGAGTACAGGAGGGGACTAGGTGGGAAAGGGCAGTGTGGAGTGCGATTGAGATTGCGTCATCTATGGATCTGTTGGGGCGGTATGCAAATTGGAGTGGGTCTACGATATCCGGGATGATGCTGTTGATGTGAGCCATGACCAGCCTTTCAAAGCACTTCATGGTTACCGACGTGAGTGCTACAGGGCAGTAATAATTTAGGCAGGTTACCTTCGCTTCCTTGGGCACAGGGACTATGGTGCTGCTTGAAACATGTAGGTATTACAAACTCGGTCAGGGAGAGGTTGAAAATGTCAGTGAAGAAACTTGCCAGTTGGTCCGCGCATGCTCTGAGTACATGTCCTGGTAATCGGTCTGGCCTACGCGGCTTTGTGACTGTTGACCTGTTTAAAGGGCTTGCTCACATCGGCTACTAAGGGCGTTATCACACAGTCGTCCGGAACAGCTGGTGCTCTCCTGCATGCTTCAGTGTTGCTTGCCTCGAAGCGAGCATAAAAGACATTTAGATCATCTGGTACGCTCACGTCACTGGGCAGGTCGCAGCTGGATTTGCCTTTGTAGTCCGTAATAGTTTTCAAGTCCTGCCACATCTGACGAGCGTCAGAGTCGGTGTAGTAGGATTCAATCTTAATCCTGTATTGACTCTTTGCCTGTTTGATGGTTCGTAGCGGGATTTCTTATAAGCGTCCGAATTAGTGTCCCACTCCTTGAAAGCGGCAGCTCTAGCCTTTAGCTCGATGCGGATGTTGCCTGTAATCCATGGCTTCTGGTTGGGATATGTACGTACGGTCACGGTTGGGCGACGTCGTCAATGCACTTATTGATGAAGCCGATGACTGAGGTGGTATACTCCTCAATGCCATTGGATGAAGCACGGAACATATTCCAGTCTGTGCTAGCAAAACTGTCCTGTAGCATAGCATCTGCGTCATCTGACCACTTCCGTGTTGAGCAAGTCCCTGGTACTTCCTGCTTTAGTTTTTGCTTGTAAACAGGAATCAGGAGGATAGAATTGTGGTCAGATTTGCCAAATGGAGGGTAAGGGAGAGCTTTGTATGTGTCTCTGTGTGTGGAGTAAAGGTGGTCTAGAGTTTTTTTCCCTCTGGTTGCACATGTGACATGCTGGTAGAAATGAGGTAAAACGGATTTAAGTTTGCCTGCATTAAAGTCCCCAGCCACTAGGAGTGCTGCTTCTGGATGAGTATTTTCTTGTTTGCTTATGGCCTTATACAGCTGGTTGAGTGCGGTCATAGTGCCAGTATCGGTTTCTGGTGATAAATAGACGGTTACAAATAATATAGATGAGAACTCTCTTGGTAGATAGTGTGGTCTACAGCTTATCATAAGGTACTCTACCTCAGGCGAGCAATACCTTGAGACTTCTTTGATATTAGACATTGCGCACCAGCTGCTATTGACAAATAGACACACACCCCAGCCCCTCGTCTTACCAGACGTAGCTTCTCTGTCCTGCCGATGCATGGAAAATCCCACCAGCTCTATATTATCTGTGTCGTCGTTCAGCCACAACTCAGTGAAACATAAGATATTACAGTTTTTAATGTCCCGTTGGTAGGATAGTCTTGATCTTATATCATCCGTTTTGTTTTCCTATGATTGCACGTTAGCCAATTGAACGGATGGTAGTGGAGGTTTACTCACTCAAATTCTCAGAAGGCAGCCCGATCGCCGCCCCCTTTTTCTCTGTCTTCTTCACGCAAATTACGGGAATTTGCGTGAAGAAAGCAGTACATCCTTCGCGTCGGACTCGTTAAAGAAAAAATCTTTGTCCAGTTCGAGGTGAGTAATCGCTTTTCTGATGTCCAGAAGTTATTTTCGGTCATAAGAGACGGTAGCAGCAACATTATGTACAAAATAAGTTTAAAAAAACAAGTTACAATTAATGCGAAAAAATGAACAAAATAGCACAGTTGGTTAGGAGCCCGTAAAACGGCAGCCATCCCCTCCGGCGCCAATCAAGCACAGCTACACCTCTTTTAGGAGAGTCGAAAGACACAGGGAGATTCGAAAGACACAGGGAGATTCGAATGACACAGGGAGATTCGAAAGACACACAGAGATTCGAATGACACAGGGAGATTCGAAAGACACAGGGAGATTCGAAAGACCCAGGGAGATTCGAAAGACATACTTGAGACAGATATCAGGGGGTTGTGGGAGCTGTTTAGTTAGACATTATCGATCATTGTCGTCTGCTGAAAAAAACATGGCTTTCCTTTCTCTGCCATATCGTGGATTGAGTTACCTATCTAACAGAACACAACGGGAGTTATTTAATGGAAGCCCCTCTATCATAAACCAGCTAGAGTTTGGTATACGTCTAGATAGCTGTCTTTTGACCTACCACCAGTATTGAGTAAAGCCTGTGTGTCTATGTATGTTGATGACTCAACATTATACACATCAGCTACCACAGCAAGTGAAATCACTGCAACACTGAACCAAGAGCTGCAGTCAGTTCTAGAATGGGTGGCAAGTAATAAGCTAGTCCTAAATATATCAAAAACTAAAAGCTTTGTATTTGTGACCAAACATTAGCCTAAACCTAATATTGTAATGAATAATGTGGCAATTGAGCAAGTTAAGGATCTGCTTGGTGTAACCCTAGATTGTAAACTGACATGGTCACAACATATTGATGCAACGGTAGCTAAGATGGGAAGAGGTCTGTCCGTGATAAAGCATCGGTCTGATTTCTTGACATCACAATCAACAAAACAAGTCCTACAGGCCTTAGTTTTTATCACAGATGAACTACTGCACAGTTATATAGTCAATGCCACAAAGAAGAACATAGGCTAATTGACTGCATCACTACTTGTCTTTGTGAGAGGTATTGCCATGTTGAAAGTAGCTAATACACCGCTCTGACACCCATACATTCCCCACAAGACATGCCACCAGGGGTCTCTTCACAGTCCCAAAGTCCAGAACAGACTATGGGAAACGCACAGTACTACATATAGCCATGACTACATGGAACTCTCTTCCACATCAAGTAACTCAAGCAAGCAGTAAAATCTGATTTAAAAAATGTATAAAACAACACCTCATGGCACAACATGGAATGTGAAGAGACACACACACAAACAGACGCACACACGCATACACACACACACACACTCTAAAACACACTCTACACACAAACACACATTTTAATGTTGAGGTATTGTGTATTTTATATTGTACATTTGTATTAAGAGAGTAATAATGTAATAATATATTGGATGATTTACTGTTTAATTGAAGATGTAGGCTGTTGTTGTGTTTTGTTGTAAGGTAATTGATTTAATCCTGTGTTGACCCTAGGAAGAGTATGGGGATCCTAATAATTACTAAATATCAGCATAGCTCGATCGCCTCTAAAGATGAAATATACAGTAACATAGTCTAATATAACTGTGTAGGAGTATAGCGTTTGACTCAGTGGGCTACTGTAATTTACCTTGAACCATACAGTGTGTGTGGGCAGGGAGGACAGAGCATTGCATGTGGCCATCAGCTCCTCTCCCTGGGCCATGACATGGGTGTCTTTGGGAATCAACACAGCCGGGTCCAGATCTATGGACACACAACATCCAATGTTATGAACACTGCTACATATACAGTAGGCCAATGTTAGTAACCAGATCAAAGGGGCAATGGTATACATTGTTCACATTCAGTTTCACATTCGCGACCCACAGTTTGAGGACCAGTGCACTACATTACACTACATTTCACTACTACTGCAATAATTAGGCCAGGAGTTTTTCCGGAGCCAGGGAATAATTCCTGGTGCTACTAATAAGACCACAAAGAGGGCCCTAAGTTTTTCCCGGTCATGTCACAACTCCTGGTGCTACTAACAATGACTAACGTCCCAGAAATGTCCGGGAAGTACAGGACAGTTGCACCAGAGTAATGTCTCACTCACAGTCGACGAAGAGCTCTGTTTGCCCTAGGGTTTCTTCATACGTGTCCAGGTCCAGTGCTGTACACGTGATGTTGCCGTTGCTTTGCCGCGTCACGTCTTTCAGGACCAATACGTTCGGCTCAGATTTCAGCTCCTCCTAAAGAGAGACAGTGGCATTTATAACATACATCAACAGTGTTGTGTATGACCAAAGACACACACACACACACACACACACACACACACACACACACACACACACACACACACACACACACACACACACACACACACACACACACACACACACACACACACACACACACACACACACACACACACACGAATGTATATGGTTCTGATTATAGTTGGAGACACAGGACACATTTTATTTAACATTTTTACAAGGGACTAGGAGATAGGCAAGGGTTTCTTACCATATTGTGCATGAATGTAAAGGGTGGTTGAGGATTCCCATCGGCACGGCAATGAACCTCAACTGTGTCTCCTTCTTTGACACTACCCTTTGGTGACTCCACCCACACATCAAGAGAAGTGGTTGGATCTGCAGAGATGTTACATCCTTTGATTTAACCTTCCTTTATCCAGGCAAGTCAACAAGATTCTAATTCTCGTTCACAAATATGACCTGGAAAGTGGCAAGTATGGCCACGTAAAGTACAGGACAAGAGAAACTAGACAGAAACATGTGGCGACAGCACAAACAATCAGAAAATAAAAACGTTGCACTGTAGCATAGTTACTTGTATTTATGATTCATGCTTCTCGTTGAGACTGAACACGATTTGAGATGGCACTGTACTTGTGTACATCTGTGACTGTGCATGTGTATAGTTTTCTACTGTCTCCATATGAGGGGGGACACATTAAGAGGGTGCACAGTAGACTCACAGTAGACAGTAATGTTGATCTTGTTGCTTTCAGTCATCTTGGTTCCACCAGGGACGAGGTAGCTGACTTCGCAGTAGAAGAACGAATCCTTGTCTTCCTTGACCACATTCAGGTGAAGGTCACTCTGGACAGTGTACAGACCACTGGACACCTTGGTGACCAGGGTCACCACACTGACCTCTGTGAGACATGCAGCACATATGGAAAACAGAGAACATGAGTTACTGTAGAAGTGTAGCTGCTTGCACATGTTGATGTATCCCCAATGGCCAGGTTGGGGAGAGAATACACGGGGTGGTTTACTATCATTTACTTTTGTTTTCTATTTTTTCTATTTTCCACAGCCACATCTCATATTCAGGCACATGAAACAGACACCTATTTTTCCAACAGGCATGATCTGTGTCATGCTAATCACTGATCATTGTTCTTCAATTTCACTGTCAAATTCCTGACTGGCGTCAATCTGCTTTTCATCTTTGATAACCCCAAAAAATATGCTTGTTATTCCTTGTGAGATCCGAGGCATGTTTACAACATTCTAAACGTGTTTAGTATTGTCACGTTGCCAGCACAAAAAGCAGGAAGAGCATGAAGCAGATGTGGAATTGATAGCTGTTATCATCAACTCTGTTTCACATAGCGTAGATACTAATGTGTCTATGGACACTGTGGTCCAAGCCTTAGTAGTACTCACCGCCTGGCGTGTTCTGCAGTGAGCTCTGGTCACGGTACCAAGTGATGTTGGGCCTGGGGTAGCCGTTCTTAGCCTCACAGCTCCCCATCTGTGGAGAAAAATGACGTTACACGGTCAGTGTAAACCCTTTTCTCCTGAAAACCATGTGCTCGATTTCGGGGATAAAAAGCTCAATGTTTTTTTTGTTTTTTTTACCATAAAACCGACATACTTTGCATTTTGCTAAATGTCAGTGTTACAAGCCCTCAAAAGTTTACAGGCCCTTACCTTATCCCCATGCTATAACCTGAAGTCCTCACTGTCTATCGCTAACAATGTGGTTATTGTTTGTTCGTTTTTACCTTTGATGGGTTCTCATTGCTGACAGAGATCCCAGATTCCTCCCCTGTGATGATTGGACGATCAGGTGACGCTAGAGAGGAACAATGGATGACATCAAATAGAGAGCAATAGCTAGAATACTGAGGATTTATAAGCATGCCACATGCTTTTTAGTCCAGGACTAGGCTAAATCTGGGTCCAGGAAACTGGCCCTAGGAATGGGTGCATCACACTCTTACCGAACACCCTGAGCATAGTGCGTCCCTCTTTGCTACCGACTGACATCCCGTTGACGTGGCAGATGAACTCTAGCTCATCCTCCAGCTTCACGTCCCTGATGGTCAGCACCACCTCGCTGCTATTCCCCATCCCGTTCACACTGATCTTGTCTGTGAACTGCCCGCCCCGGTCGACTACCTGCATGGTGCTGTTTCCGTAGTAGATCCTCAAGCGGACATTGGTCTTTGTGATCTACGATCCAAGTCGAAGATCATTGTCAAAGTCAATTGGAAAACAGGGCAGAGACAGAGGGATGAATCCTTGAGATCCATGGGTGTTTACATGGGCACAAGTAAATACTTGTGCCCATGTAAATCTCCCATTTACATCAATGTTAGCTGATGAATAAATGTACAGATGTAGGTTAGGAATCAGCCCAGAGAGCTAAGAGAGCATGTGTTAATTTGTGAAACAGGGATCTGAGATGGAAGGGATGTGTTAGCCTGGTTGTCAGATCTGTTGGTCCTTTAGCCAACTGCTAACAGAGTTAGCTAAAGCACTAACAAATTTTGCAACCAGGCTAATGTGCGTGTGTGTGCACACGTGTGTCCATGTTCATGTGTTTGTGTGTGGGACTACTCACCATGTACCACTGGATAATGACGTTGTCGGGGCTGTCTGAGACCGTGAACATGCATGTGATCTGGGCCGTGTCCCCCAGAAACACCTCCACTCTGTCCTCCATGTTCACCTGCACCTTGGCCCAGGCTGCTGTAGAGACACAGAGAAACAAGCCACATGTTTGAGATCATTTACAGCAGGCAGAGTGTGCAGAATCAGTCACGTTTAAAGACCCTTTTCACGATGATGTGAAGGTTTGTAGTTTTGATCATATTTAGTAATCATTTCTGTACCAACATTAAAGATGGAATCCGCAGTAGGGGGAAACAGCACCGATGGCCGCCCCACCACCGCCTTCTATCAATGAAAAAACGGTGTTTGTTGTTTGCAGTAACTTCTTTGTTGTTGCAATATCACAAACGGACATTGCTATTTCACCATTAACACACACACACACACACACACACACACACACACACACACACACACACACACACACACAGACACGCATTGCACAATCACACACACACACATCTGCCTGGCCTGAAAAAAAGCAACAAAAAGCTCATGATGGTCAAAGAAAAAAGAAGCAATGACAGGAATTCTGGAAGCCCACCCATGTCCATATTAATGTTCTGCATTCCAGTGTGTCACCGTTTAGGAGGGAAGAAAGACTCAATTTACAGACAGCATAGTGAGCCAGTGTTCGGCTCTCTCACAGAGGAATGAGTGGTTTTTCCCTCCAAGCGTGTCTAGGACGACACACAGGCCATAAGGGCCATTGTGCACTTTACACACAATATGAAAGCAGACTCCTTCCTATAGCCTCTAGGTTGGCAATGACCACTTGCTGTGCCTATAGACTTTTCTGGCCAGATCCAGCGTTAATTAGCCACTTTCAGTAGCATGCTGTGAGTTAAGAGTTAAGAAAGATGGCAACTCAATCACGTGTGGTTTGTTGATGTGGACATTGTGTGTGTGTGTGTGTGTGTGGGGGGGGGGGGGGGGGGGGGACAGTGTGTCATTGGATGCATGGTCTACGTACATGTACTGTATGTACGTGTGCGTGTCTTCCTTTTCACTTGAACAGGTGAGACCGTTCACACGGAGGGCACATTAATACTCACTGAGCAAGTTTGACCTCAACAACACAGTGACAGCCAGGTTATTATCTCTCCGCCATGTCCTGCACCAGCAGTAAACCCACAACACACACACACCAGAGGCTAATGGAGGAAGAAGGATGTTGTCTTATTACAGTGATTCAATTAGGTATCCCCACAAAAACATTTCCTGTGCATTAGCAACGTAACAACAGGCCAATGCTGACTCACTCTGAACAGGCTTGTGTTGGACTGAAATAGGTGCTGGTACTCATTTTATATTAAGGCGCAGGGGGGGGGGGGGAGGAGGTCTACACATTGGCCTCCGTATTTACAAGATCTACAGTACCATTCAAAAGTTTGGACGCTCCTACTCATCCCAGGGTTTTTCTTTATTTCTACTATTTTCTACATTGTAGAATAATAGTGAAGACATCAAAACTATGAAATAAAACATATGTAGTAACCAAAAAAATTACCACATGGTATAGCATTATCTTGCAAAGAAACAAAATGCTTGATACCAGCAGTTGAAAACATCCTTTCATCATTATGACATGAAATGCTTTGCAGGTTTTTTAAATGTGATAACCTAGTAGACTAGACTGGACACATTAAGAATGTCTTAAAAAGGGTTTCAGTGAAAATACGTGGCTTCAAACACAGCATTGTTCCCTGCAGTCAGACTCTAGCTGGAGGCAGTTGTCTGCATACCTAAGAATCAACCACCTTGAACATCATAATTGAGTCTAATTACGACAAACGAGTCTTCAGACACGTCTGGAGCGGGCTGACAACTCTGGTCATTTCTAGGTGTTGACATGCTCTCTGACAGAAGACGAGAGATTAAAAGAGTTGTCATTACAGTGCACTAGCAATGGAGTCACTGTTGATAGTTCAAGTGAGGAACCGGAAGTGTTCCAGCTGTCCATGCTCAATCAGTGGGCTTGCCAACAAAGCGTGGCATAATTACACCAGGTAACAGAAACAAGCATTTTCAGGTTAACTCTTCATTATTGTTACTGCTTTCAAAGACATGTAAAGGCGGAGCCCTCTTTTTCAGGCCATATTATATCAAATATTTTGCATATCTGCACACCGGACTTTGATGTATTTGTAGACGTAACTCCTGCCTGCAAACACCTAGTGCTGGGCGATTATCTGAAATGTAGGTTATTTCTCGGTTTTTAAACAACTAATTGATGACATAAGTTCAATTATTTGAATTCCAGTTGGCTCGGGTTTTTTCTGTAACCGCAATGCGCACATCGTACAGTTTCTCTAGAGATAAATCACATCCAACCTATAGTCCGGAGTTGTAGTTTCCAACATGCCAATATTCTACATAGTTTAGCGCATAAAACGTGGCAATTAACAACAATGACCATAATCCATTGCGCATCATTTGTCGGTCTGTGTATATATCTTTTTTGGGTGTGATTTTGTCAGACAGCATAGGCATCAGCTCTATAGAGATGAGATGATGACTTGGAATGAAACAATAGTCATCAAACCTAAGAATCCCCAGTTTACAATTGGCTCATTCATCCCCCTCCTCTCCCCTGTAACTATTCCCCAGGTCGTTGCTGTAAATGAGAACGTGTTCTCAGTCAACTTACCTGGTAAAATAACAGATAATTAAAATAAAACATAAAACAAAGATACACAACTGAAATGTTTAATAAAGTAAAGTGAATAAATGAGGGTTAATAAGTAATAAGCTGTAATGGGTAGTCACTACCATCATGGGACTTGTATTAATTGTTGTATTATTTGTTGTGCGTTTAATGTTTACACCATGACAATGTTCCCCTCTTTCTCTCTCTCTCTCTCTCTCTGGCCCAGCTGAACCCAATCAGCCCACCAGCTGCTCTACACATACACACTCAAACACACACGAAAGCACACACACACACGAAAGCACCCACATACGCATATGCAAGCACCCACACATCCCCACAAACAATACGCACGCACGCTCGTGCGCACGGTCATGTCCGAATACCCATTCTAGCGTACTACGTACAAACGGCATACTCATTTCGGCGTTCACTCGTCTTTTCCAAGTCACGTGTTTGACAACAGCTGATAATTGACGCGCTGTACTTAAATGAACTATGGCGGGAGTCAACGCAATCACGCACTAGATCATGCATTCGGAGTAATATTTTCGAGATTTCACATACTATAAAGCTTTCTTTTTTTTTCTTCCCCTAACCTGCAAGTGCAAAAAAGCAGAAGCCACAGACAGGTTGATGAGACACAGCACTGGCTTTTCAAAGCCTGGAATGTGTTTGACTCAAAGGTATGCATGGAGAGACACGCCCTACCCGCCTCCCTCCCTCTGTCTGTCTGTCTAGCTAGCCTGGCTTTAGGGGAGCAGGTATGGGGCACTCACACCACCTCTTATCTCTTCATATACTGTATCTCCCCATCTAATCCGCTTCAAGGTCTCACCTTTCAACTAGCATTGGACCTTGACAGGATATCTGGGTTTCAACCACACTAGCCAAAGACCTGCATTGTTAATTACATACCATCAGAGTCTCAGCAGTCATCTTTGGGATTCAATTAATGTTGCCACTGAGGTTAATGCTGATTTTAAATCAATTATTATGGAGGATGTCCTTGTGATTTCCTAACTGAGAGACCTGTCATCTGACGAGACTGCTCATCCCTATCATCTGTCTTGGGGGGGGCTATGGAGTGGTACAAATCCCTGTGAGGAGGAGGGTGTGGCGGTGGATTCAGATCTGTGCTGATGTGGCCGATGTGAAATGGCTAGCTAGTTAGCGGTGGTGCGCGCTAATAGTGTTTCAATCGGCGACGTCACTCGCTCTGAGACCTAGAAGTAGTTGTTCCCCTTGCTCTGCAAGGTCCGCGGCTTTTGTGGCGCGAAGGGTAACGATGCTTCGTGAGTGACTGTGGTTGATGTGTGCAGAGGGTCCCTGGTTCGCGCCCGGGTCTGGGCGAGAGGGACGGAAGCTATACTGTTACACTGAGACTCCCCAAACAACCACCCTCCACCCCTAAATAAAGCTTCACCTTACCAATCGAACGTGAAACATTCAACTTAAGCAAGTTTATGCTCTGGGGGCCCGTGAACTTGACCTGAAGACATGATTCCACCAGTAAACAGACTACACACGTTAAAGGCAACCTGCCAGATTTACAGCATTTGAGATCGACACACATCTACACACACACACCACATTATAGTACATATATACACGGTAAGGAATCTTTCTGCACATCCATTGGAGAGTCATTCTTCCCATGACTTTACGTCTGTTTATGTTTCAATAAGTGATTGAGTATTACTCTCTCGAGGCAGTTGTGAAGAGAATCATTTGTATTTGAAAACTCTTCATATAAACTGCATATAGTACCACAATTTTTTTATATATATAATGCCTACAATGTATTTCATCTACTCTGATTGATCTTCCAGTCAGGTGAGTGTGTCTCTGTGTAGCTGTAAAGTCTGGCACGCTAGATGAATCTATTCTAAACAAGACTAGGGCTACATCTAAATATTCTTTATAATATTTAGATATAAGCTGTGGATTCTCCCCACTAAAAATAAATCCATTCTTTATTTATAGTGGACTTTACCCTGGTCTTCGGTAAACTGAAATTTCACAAAGCTAAAAAGATTAGTTAGGATGAACAGTACAGTTTAGGAACCAGGAGGACAGAAAGCAGCTATTCCATGCTTTCTCATCATTTTCCCCATAGATGTTTGTTATAGAATTTGATCACTGCACGATACAGTGCATTTGGAAAGTCTTCAGACCTCTTCACTTTGTCCACATTTTGTTACTTTACAGCCTTAAACAGAAACAGGATGCACCTAAGCTCAATTTCGAGTCTCATAGCAAAGGGTCTGAATACTTAAGTAAATAAGGCATTTTAAAAAATATATTTCAATCATTTCTAAAAAACTGATTTTGCTTTGTCATTATGGGGTATTGTGTGTCGATTGATGAGGATTTTTATTTATTTAATCCATTTTTAGGATAAGGCTGTAACATAACAGAATGTGGAAAAGTGAAGGGGTCTGAATACTTTCCGAATGCACTGTATATGTTTCCATACATACTCATATACTCCACTCATTGTTCATAATGACAGTTCAATGACATCTCTGTCACCTCTAAGAATAACAATACCATATCATGTGTGTTTGCTTACACGATACGGTAGACACTGTACAATGCGTTGACCCCCTAAGCGTCATAAATAGACCCCCTACTTTAGTGCCGTGCCAGTGTTCGTGAGAACCTAGGAACAACATGGCTGGGTTTGTTTGGCCTGTCTGGCTCTAGACTAGGAGAGAGTTGGCACTGGACTTGGCATTGAGAGTTGGCACAGAGTGGTGCTGTAGCCTAGATTCTTACATTTAGGGGTAATCCTTCAACAGGAGAAATATACTGGATGGCAAGCGGTGGAGTAACCTCCTGAGAGGGCAACAAAGTTCAAGACCGTGTCAACCCAACACAGAACTGCCTTCTTGTACCACTAGTTTCCCTTGTTACCTAGAGGTCTTAAAATCCTTAAGAGAGTAGGTCTCTCTCAGAGGCATTCCCAAAGATGCAAATATGAGGACCTTGTCAAGAGCTCGTCAATAAAATTAGTTCTGCTGCTGTACCCTCTGTCTGTTCTAACAGGCACCAAAGAAAGAGCTCCCCTTTAATCATCAGAACCATCAAATGCTCTTTTATCTGTCAAAAACACTGATCCTCACAGGTTACGCTGCGCAGGCGTACAATTCGCAATCAGTCAAGCATGTCTGCATACACAGAACATGTTAAAAGTCAAATCATCAAATATGCTTTGGGACTAGACCTTCAAAGAGAATGGAAAAGTGATCACAGGTGTGCATACTTCAGAGCGAATGAGAAGAGGCCCCCTTATGAAGCATCAGACACTAGGACTCTGGCCGTCCCCTAATTATTGCCTGGCTCATTAACTTTCAATATCCTCTTTTGGGAGTATGTTTTATTAGGCGCAGAGTGAAGTTGCCCCCTAGACACCGGTCTTGAGTCAATTTGGGATTTTTCCCACTAATTGGTAAGATTAGGTAGGATTGGGGGAGGGGTAGCTGATCCTTGGGCAGGACCGAGTTTGGAAAACCCTGCTATCGGGAACTTAAAAACACACACATACTGTATATCGTTGGCACTGGGGCGAAGAACAACAACCCACATTTCACTGGTGGGATGACTGCATGGGCTCCCTTTGATACATATGCAGTACCGTATAACATGCTACTTTTATTGTAAAAAAAACAAACAAAATAAATCAGCACCGGTGCACGAAATGCACGTTCACATTACGTTACTGTAGATTGTGACATATCAAAACTGAACTACCACGTGAACAATTATTGTCATGGCAGTAGTTCTGTAAATGTCTGTCCTTTGCATTAAATTCCGAACAACTTAGAACAAAAGTGTTAAATGATGTGTTCAACAATAGAGTAGCCCCTGTCTGAATAGGAATGGCGAACAGGCAAAGCCCTTGGCCTTGGGCGTAATGCACTCAATATAAAGGACCATGAATAAGACATGTTTTCTCACCAAACTTGGTATTTGATACACAGTGTCTACAGAATAAACACCGGCAGAAACCTTTAAGGAATAAAAACATTACAGAGAGACACAGAGATCACAGAACTGTTTTTCTATGCCATCACAGTAACATTGGGTATATTCTGAAATCTCTCGAGACCTAATAACAATGTGTACTGGTCCCAATTCCAGCCATCATTTAATGACACTGTGCTAGCTACGGTAGTGGCGTAACCTTGGGATAGAGCTGGTGTTATGGCGGAGCTTCAACTCACCACACCTGCTATGGTTCCAACTTCACTGTGCTGTGGTTAGCTGCTAGCCATTAAGCTTTAGAAAGGCTAACTCCAACTTCACTGTGCTGAGTTAGCTGCTAGCCAGTTAGCATTAGAAAGGCTAACTCCAACTTCACTGTGCTGAGTTAGCTGCTAGCCAGTTAGCATTAGAAAGGCTAACTCCAACTTCACTGTGCTGAGTTAGCTGCTAGCCAGTTAGCATTAGTAAGGCTAACTCCAACTTCACTGCGCTGAGTTAGCTACAGTAGCTATCTTGCGCTGCAAGAAGCTGTGACTCAGCTGATACGTTACATGCTGAGAGATAGTACTGACATGGGCAGCTACAATAGGCACATTTCCGTGCCAAAATTCAAGACAACATCCAGATGGACCAATAGAAGAGGTGATTTTAGGAACAGGTGTGCTGTTTGGTCACCATGACCCAAATGCTTTCCCCTGGGCCGTCGTCTAATGCCTACTCTGGGGGCCAGTCAACATACCGTTACAGTCCAATGATGTATAAGAGAGAGGAGTAGGAGGATGAGCAGAAAGTAAACATAAGATGGATAAATGGGACCACACACGCAACAGAAAAGAATGTCATCCAATTTTTTTCTCAGTGAATCCGATCCCTTCTTACTCTTTCAGCAGCACACCTGTTCCTAAAATCACCTCAGGGGCGGATTTTTTAAAGACTTAACACTCCTCTTCTATTGGTCCATCTGGATGTTGTCTTGAATTACATGTTCCCATAGGGAGAAAAGGTTGTGAAACAGGGAGGTACTACCTGAACCTGTCCAATGAGGTTACAGGTTTTTGGTTTTCTGTTGCACTGTTTTTATACGATGTACCCTAATGAACACGACCCAGTCTAGAACATTCTCCGGCTCCCACTATGAAGAGACTGAAGACTACTCCTGCAGATTCAGCAGGTTCACTGGCTCATCGCTCTTGAAATATTTGTTATTTGTTTGGCATTGTCTCAAAAGATGAACACCAAAAGAGAGTTCACTGTGTTCTCCTGCTTTGATAACTTGGCAACATATTGCTCTCTTCCACACACGCTCTCCAACACTCACTGTTTGGATAACCTCTGCATAGAAGTATGTGTTGCACATGACTTCTGACATTATGTGGGATGCGGTCAGCTTCCCATGTCCAGCTCTGACTCCCACCCCCAAAAAATACAAGTGAAATCATAACAAAATGGACACTATCTCACAGCTGCATTTTAACTGCAGACTCAGAGGGTTCCCGCCTTTTGCCGTATCCCATGGTGGTAAAAATTTCCCCTTCCATCCTCTTTCCCACATTTCAGAGAAAAAGTGGCCTTCAAAAGGATTTGTGTACTCAGGAAAAGGCAAAAATAACACTGAAGCACAAAAGTATGGGAAAGGCCATTAGGGACAATATTATTTTCGTGCCGCATTGACTGTGACGACAGAGCAAACCGCATGACATGCCTTCAGAAATATGAGATGTATGCTGGAACTCTCTCTCTCTCGCATTGTCTCTCTCTCAGTGGCAATTCTAAAGATAGCCACCTTTGGAAGTATTCGAGAGCGGCTCTCTCCTTTTTTGGTGTACCCTAAAAGTGGCATGAATCAATGCCAGGTAGTACAAAGTACTATACAAGGGGTTGAGTGTGCCAGAGAAGCAGCCATTCACCCTTTGAGACACAGAAAATTTTAAAGCAGGTTTTCCCAACAGGTGGCCAGTGGGTGGTTTTATTCTCCCCCCAACTTTATTAATATATTACATTGTTGGTCATAAAAGATTGTAAAAACACAGGGAAATCAGCTCCAAGTGATTTTAATTTTGATGCACATTTGTGGCCTGCTGGAGGTCATTTTGCAGGGCTCTGGCAGTGCTCCTCCTGCTCAAAGGCGGAGGTAGCGGTCCTGCTGCTGGGTTGTTGCCCTCCTACGGCCTCCTCCACGTCTCTTGATGTACTGGCCTGTCTCCTGGTAGCGCCTCCATGCTCTGGACACTACGCTGACAGACACAGCAAACCTTCTTGCCACAGCTCGCATTGATGTGCCATCCTGGATGAGCTGCACTACCTGAGCCACTTGTGTGGGTTGTAGACTCCGTCTCATGCTACCACTAGAGTGAGAGCACCGCCAGCATTCAAAAGTGACCAAAACATCAGCCAGGAAGCATAGGAACTGAGAAGTGGTCTGTGGTCACCACCTGCAGAATCACTCCTTTATTGGGGGTGTCTTGCTAATTGCCTATAATTTCCACCTTTTGTCTATTCCATTTGCACAACAGCATGTGAAATTTATAGTCAATCAGTGTTGCTTCCTAAGTGGACAGTTTGATTTCACAGAAGTGTGATTGACTTGGAGTTACATTGTGTTGTTTAAGTGTTCCCTTTATTTTTTTGAGCAGTGTATATATATTTTTACACATATTTAACCCTATATTTTGTTGGCACAAAACTACCTCCATACTTCCATTAGTCTGACATTAGTGGGGGTCTCATGGTCTGACAAAAACGGCTGTAGCTCGGCCACCTTCCACCGCAGATGCGGAAGGCCCACATAGACGGATGCGGTGGATTGAGATGCAGCCCATGCAAGCTTAAGCTGACGGATTTTGATGGGGATTTTTGGTATTATGTTGCTTTGATTGACGCATGGGTTCAACAACAGACTCGGAAAGATTCAACATTTTACACTTGAAAGTGTCTTAGATAGAATAAAATAATGTAGTGTCCACTGCGTATTATTTCATGTGCTTCTTCATGAAAGATGTTAAGATGTAAATTACCTCACCCAATAATACAACTCTATATGGAGGAGCCATACAACATATAATGGCGATAGGATCTTGTACAGTAGCTAATGGCTACTGTACAGTAAGGCCAGCGAGAAGAACATTGTCTGGAATGTAAACAGACACTACCAGAGTGCTCTACTGTATGTTCCATGAAACAGCACAAACACACGCGCACATGCACGCACACGTGCACGCACAAACACAGTAAGGGAGTCAGTAGTGTGTTCTGCATTAGGGTTAAAATGCCTAATGTGCTTTAGATGAGCTGAGAGACGTTTGATGTTTCAGAAAACAGCATTCATTATTAAGCAGCAGTGTGTACTGATGGCAGTGGATGAGACACTGCTTCTGACACGGGCTGAGCGATCTCCCCCGCTCCCACATTTCAACCAATCAAATGAGCACCCCCGAGGGCCACTCCAGTACTCTCCAATACCTATACAGGCCGTCAGCTAAAAGCAGGGCTCTTTGAGGCTCTGCAAGAGGGACTCCGGTGTTCCCTCACTTTTGATCCGAGATCCGAGATGCAAACGGACGTGGCTGAGGCCAAACACCATATTTGACACTGCTGTCCCATCAGCCCTTTACATCTCTCACAGCCAGCGCCAGTTTAGCAGGCCTACCATATGAGTCTTATCTCCCAGAGAGAGAAAACATATACGGTTGTTTGATATAATACAGTAACTACTGTACATCTGATTTATCTCAAATGTAGCCCTCTTATGTCTAAATATGGAACTTGGTGTAACTGTCAAATTCAATGTGTGTCATGTTCACCAGCAACTACAGAAATTGAACTTCTCTCCTTGTCTGGCTAGTCTGGCTCTGTGGTTGATCTATAGCGGCATTCAATCACATCTGCTGAATCAAATATACCAAACAAAAATATAAACGCAACATGTAAAGTGTTGGCACCAAGTTTCATGAACTGAAATAAAAGATCCCCGAAATTTTCCATATGCACAAAAAGCTTATTTCTCTCAAATTTTGTGCACAAACTTGTTTACATTAGTGAGCAGTTCTCCTTTGCCAAAATAATTAATCCACCTGACAGGTGTGGCATATCGAGAAGTTGATTAAACAACATGATCATTACACAGGTGCACCTTGTGCTGGGTACAATAAAAGGCCACTCTAATATGGGCCGTTTTGTCACACAACACAATGCCACAGATGTCTCATGGTTTGAGGGAGCGTGCAATTGGGATGCTGACTGCAGGAATATCCACCAGAGCTGTTACCACAGAATTGAATGTTCATTTCTCTACCATAAGCCGCCTCCAATGTCGTTTTAGAGAATTTGGCAGTACGTCCAACCGGGTCATGTAACCATGCCAACCCATGACCTCTGCATCTGGCTTCTTCACTTGAGGGATCGTCTGAGACCAGCCACCTTGACAGCTGATGAAACCGAGGAGTATTTACAATATATATCTGTAATAAAGCCCTTTTGTGGGGGAAAACTCATTCTGATTGGCTTGAATTGAGAACCATGGCAGGAATCCAGGGCTGGTCTGAGGGATCGGAGGCCCTCTGCCCCTGAACCTGGCGGGGGAACAGAAGAGAAGAGAGAAGCAGGCAGGCAGGGGGAGAAATGTCTGAGGAATGCTCGGCATCTCAGTCCATCATGGCTGCCTTGGTTATTGGAAGGGCCCAACCACATGTGCACACACACATGCACGCACGCACACAAACACTCTCTCAGAAAACTCACAGTACCGAACCCAGTTAACGGACCACTGTCCAGAAGTGTCTAGCTACTTGACAGTGAGACATGGGCGAGCACTCCACAGCGATTGGCCACCGTGTCTATAGGAGTCAAGGAGAAAGCATAAGGAGTGGTAGTACCAGGAAGGGCCTCCTCTTCCTTATCCTACTCCTCCTCTACTGCTCGATGGTGACTGGCTGGTGTTGAGTGTTTTCTCTCAGGTCATTAACCCTCACCACAGGAACAGAGAGCAGTGTGCGTTTGACCCCAGGGCAGAAGTCAAGGGGTTGAGAACCACAATCACAATCGGCCTAGCTAGAGCGAGAACGCTATAGCAATGACCAATGGCATGACATGAAAAACCACAGTTCAATAAGAGTAGTAACAGTTAGCTTTCTGGTAGCTTTCTGTAGTACACAGTAAGTTCATGATATACTTCATATTACCGATCTACAATATTCTCCACATAGAAGATTCAACAGATTCTCCACACAATGATGAAAATCCACACAAAGAGTATATCTTAGCTTCTTCCTGGAAAAGAACATCTTCACTAGAATATATGTTCTAGAAACAAAACAGCCTTCTAAACTTGTCACGACTTCAACCGAGGCAGGCTCTCCTTCCCGTTCGGGTGGCGCTCGGCGGTCGTCGTCACCGGCCTACTAGCTGCCACTGACTCTTTTTCCTCCCCCTCCTTATGTGTTTATTTGTTACACCTGTGTTTAGGTGATTGTTAATTAGTGTGGCTTTATTAGTCAGCCAGCCCGTACGCTTCCTTGTGCGGGATTGTTCAGTTGTACTTTTGGATTCGGGAGTGGATGTATGTATTGTGGACTGGGTTTTGTCTTCCGTGTTGGGACGTTTGTTTATGACACCCAGTAAGTCCGTATTGGACATTGATTTGCCGGTTGTGCATTAAAAAGAAAGCACCGTATTGAAGCTCTGTTGTTCCTGCGTCTGACTTCACACCCCCCCGACACCCAGAGCGTTACAGAATCCCGCACCTACGAAATGGAGTCAGCAGGAGCAGCAGCCAACCCTCTCCCATCGATGGAGGAACGGGTTCTCCACCACACCACCGTCCTCCATCGGATCGGATCAGCCATGGACCAAATGATGGAGAGAATGGAGCGATGGGAGAGGAGTGGGCTCCTCTCTCCACCTTCGGCTCCCCCCCCTCAGGACTCTCCATCCCCCGGCTCCAGCGCGCTCCGTCTTACGCTCCCGAGGGATTATGATGGAGCGGCGGCGGGGTGTCAGGGGTTCTTACTCCAGCTGGAGCTATACCTGGCCACCGTTCGCCCCACTCCCTCGGGAGCGGAGAGGGTGAGTGTCCTCGTCTCCTGCCTAACGGGTCGTGCTCTGGAGTGGGCCAACGCAGTCTGGAATGGCCCAGACTCAGCGAAGGAGCACTACCCAGAGTTTACCCGTCGTTTTCGTGCCGTGTTTGACCACCCCCCAGAGGGCCGAGCGGCGGGTGAGAGACTATTCCATCTCAGGCAGGAGAAGAGGAGCGCACAGGATTACGCGCTGGAGTTCCGGACCTTGGCCGCGGGATCAGGGTGGAACGACAGGGCCCTTATTGACCACTACCGGTGTAGTCTCCGGGAGGACGTCCGCAGGGAGCTAGCGTGTCGGGACACCGCTCTTTCTCTTGATGAGCTTATTGACATGTCCATCCGACTGGATAATCTGCTGGCTGCCCGCGGGCGTTCGGAGAGGGTCCTGTGCGTTCCACCACCCAGCACCCCGGCTCCCATTCCGATGGAGTTGGGAGGGGCCGCACCTAGGGGTATCGGAGGAGGAGGCCCCCCCTGCACCAGCTGTGGTCGGAGAGGACACACGGCCGATCGGTGCTGGGGGGGTCTGTCTGGGAGTCGAGATGGCAGGCGATCACCCCAGGTGAGTCAGCACCAAACTCACTCAGAACCCCCTGTTGGTCACATGTTTGTCTCAATTTTTTTCCTTTATTTTTTCCCCTCTTCCCAGCATAGGGCACTAGTCGATTCAGGTGCAGCTGGGAACTTTATGGATCGCGGACTCGCCCGTAAGTTGGGCGTTCCGCTTGTGCCGATAGATTCTCCCTTTCCCGTGCACTCCCTAGATAGCCGGCCATTAGGGTCAGGGGTGGTCAGGGAGGCCACAGTTCCCCTGGACATGGTGACGCAGGGGAATCATAGGGAACGTATCAGTCTCTATATTATTGATTCGCCTGCGTTTCCAGTGGTGCTGGGAATTCCCTGGTTGGCCCGGCACAATCCCAATATTTCGTGGAGACAGGGGGTTCTCCAGGGGTGGTCAGAGGAGTGTTCTGGAAGGTGTCTGGGAGTTTCCATTGGTGCCACGTCGGTGGAGAGTCCAGACCAGGGTTCCACGGTGCGCATTCCCCCCGAGTATGCCGATTTGGCAATCGCTTTCTGTAAAAAGAAAGCGACGAAATTACCACCCCATCGACCGGGAAGGGATTGTGCGATAGATCTCCAGGTTAACGCTGCGCTTCCCAAGAGTCACATGTACCCTTTGTCCCAAGAGGAGACGTTGGCTATGGAGACATATGTCGCGGAGTCTCTGGGACAGGGGTACATTCGGCCCTCCATCTCACCCGTCTCCTCGAGTTTCTTTTTTGTGAAGAAAAAGGAGGGAGGTTTGCGTCCGTGTATTGATTATAGAGGTCTAAATGCCATCACAGTGGGGTTTAGTTACCCACTACCTCTCATCGCTTCGGCGGTGGAATCATTTCACGGAGCGCAGTTCTTTACAAAACTGGACCTCAGGAGCGCGTACAGTCTGGTGCGTATTCGGAAAGGAGACGAGTGGAAAACCGTATTTAGTACCACATCGGGCCACTATGAGTACTGCGTCATGCCGTATGGGTTAAAGAATGCTCCAGCCGTTTTCCAATCCTTTGTAGACGAGATTCTCAGGGACCTGCACGTGCAGGGGGTGGTTGTGTATATCGATGACATTCTGATCTACTCAGCTACTCACGCCGCGCATGTATCTCTGGTACGCAAAGTGCTTGGCAGACTGCTGGAGCATGACCTATACGTCAAGGCTGAGAAGTGTGTGTTCTCCAAACAAGCCGTCTCCTTCCTGGGTTATCGCATTTCCACCTCGGGGGTGGTGGTGGAGAGTGACCGCATTAAGGCCGTGCGTAATTGGCCGACTCCAACCACGGTAAAAGAGGTGCAGCGGTTTTTGGGTTTTGCCAACTACTACCGGAGATTTATCCGGGGTTTTGGTCAGGTAGCGGCTCCCATTACCTCACTGCTAAAGGGGGGCCCGGTGCGGTTGCGGTGGTCAGCAGCGGCGGACGGAGCTTTCAACAGGTTGAAGGCTCTGTTCACGGATGCGCCCGTGTTGGCGCATCCGGACCCCTCTTTAGCATTCATAGTGGAGGTGGACGCGTCCGAGGCTGGGGTGGGTGCCGTGCTATCACAGCGCTCGGGTACGCCACCAAAACTCCGCCCCTGCGCTTTCTTCTCTAGGAAGCTCAGCCCAGCGGAGCGTAACTATGATGTGGGGGACCGGGAGTTGTTAGCGGTGGTCAGGGCTCTGAAGGTGTGGAGACACTGGCTTGAGGGGGCTAAGCACCCCTTTCTCATCTGGACCGACCACCAGAATCTGGAGTATATTCGGGCAGCTCGGAGACTGAACCCACGTCAGGCAAGGTGGGCCATGTTTTTCACCCGGTTTCGGTTCACGTTATCCTATAGACCAGGCTCCCAAAACGTAAAGGCTGACGCACTGTCCCGCCTTTACGACACGGAGGATAGGTCCACCGAACCCACTCCCATCCTCCCCGCCTCGAGGCTGATAGCGCCAGTGGTATGGGAGGTAGACTCGGACATCGAGCGGGCGCTACGGGCGGAACCCGCGCCTCCTCAGTGTCCGGCGGGGCGTAAGTACGTGCCGCTTGGTGTTCGGGACCAACTGATTCGGTGGGCTCATGTCCTACCCTCCTCGGGTCACCCTGGGGTGACGAGGACAGTGGGGAGCCTTCGGGGGAGGTATTGGTGGCCTACCTTAGCTCGGGACGTTAGGGTTTATGTCTCCTCCTGTTCGGTATGCGCTCAGAGTAAGGCTCCTAGGCACCTTCCTAGAGGGAAGTTGCAACCCCTCCCCGTTCCACAACGGCCATGGTCTCATCTGTCCGTAGACTTCCTGACCGATCTTCCCCCGTCTCAGGGAAACACTACGGTTCTGGTAATTGTGGATCGGTTTTCTAAGTCCTGCCGTCTCCTCCCGTTGCCCGGTATCCCTACTGCCCTACAGACTGCGGAGGCCTTATTCACCCACGTCTTCCGGCACTACGGGGTGCCGGAGGACATCGTTTCTGATCGGGGCCCCCAGTTCACGTCCCGAGTATGGAGGGCGTTCATGGAGCGTCTGGGGGTCACGGTCAGCCTGACTTCCGGTTATCACCCCGAAAGTAATGGGCAGGTGGAAAGAGTGAACCAGGAGGTGGGTAGGTTTCTGCGGTCGTATTGCCAGGACCGGCCAGGGGAGTGGGCGAGATACATTCCCTGGGCCGAGATGGCCCAGAACTCACTACGCCACTCCTCTACTAATGTGTCCCCCTTTCAGTGTGTGTTGGGGTACCAGCCGGTCCTGGCACCATGGCATCCGAGCCAGACCGAGGCTCCTGCGGTGGAGGAGTGGGTACAGCGCTCCAAGGAGACCTGGAGGGCCGTCCAGGAGTCCCTACAACAAGCTACTAGAAGGCAGAAGAGGAGCGCTGACCGCCACCGCAGTGAGGCCCCCGTGTTTGTACCGGGGGAAAGGGTCTGGCTCTCGACCCGAAACCTGCCCCTCCGCTTGCCCTGCCGGAAGCTGGGGCCGCAGTGTGTAGGGCCCTTCAAAGTCCTGAGGAGAATAAACGAGGTGTGTTATCGATTAAAACTCCCTTCCTATTATCGTATTAACCCCTCGTTTCATGTGTCTCTCGTCAGGCCGGTGGTAGCTGGTCCCCTGCAGGACGGTGAGGTGCCGGAGGTCCCTCCTCCCCCTCTGGACATCGAGGGGTCCCCGGCGTACACGATACGGGCCATTCTGGACTCGAGACGCCGGGTGAGGGGCCTGCAGTACCTCGTGGACTGGGAGGGGTACGGTCCGGAGGAGAGGTGCTGGGTACCGGTGGAGGACATTTTGGATCCATCTATGTTAAGGGATTTCCATCGCCTCCATCCGGATCGCCCTGCGCCTCGTCCTCCGGGTCGACCTCGAGGCCGGTGTCGGCGCGCTGCGGGAGCCGCGCGTCAGAGGGGGGGTACTGTCACGACTTCAACCGAGGCAGGCTCTCCTTCCCGTTCGGGTGGCGCTCGGCGGTCGTCGTCACCGGCCTACTAGCTGCCACTGACTCTTTTTCCTCCCCCTCCTTATGTGTTTATTTGTTACACCTGTGTTTAGGTGATTGTTAATTAGTGTGGCTTTATTAGTCAGCCAGCCCGTACGCTTCCTTGTGCGGGATTGTTCAGTTGTACTTTTGGATTCGGGAGTGGATGTATGTATTGTGGACTGGGTTTTGTCTTCCGTGTTGGGACGTTTGTTTATGACACCCAGTAAGTCCGTATTGGACATTGATTTGCCGGTGGTGCATTAAAAAGAAAGCACCGTATTGAAGCTCTGTTGTTCCTGCGTCTGACTTCACACCCCCCCGACACCCAGAGCGTTACAAAACTCACATGGTCTAAAGTCATTTTCTGCCTCAAACATTGAGATGCTGTGGTTTGTTTTACCTCGCAAATCAGAAGCACAATGCCTTTTTTTAGGGAAACATTCTATCTACGTTAGCAAACCTTCTGAGAACCTTTTGGTGTTAAAGTTAGGAGAACGTTCCCGTAATGTCAAGCAGCACTTATCTAGAATGTGGTTACAATGTTCTCAGAGTATACAGCATTAATGTTCATGGGATGTTGCAAGAACATTCATGTGTCCAGTTTTATGTAAGAGCATCATTCTATTTGACCTGGCACCAGGAGCTTAATGCTTAGACAGAGACGGTGCAGAAGGACCATTTAACCAAACACAAAGCCGTTGAGTGGCCTCAGATTCCAGCAAATCGCGTAATGAGCTCCGGGCTTTAGAAGTGGCAGTGTGACAATTCATGTGACAGTGGACACTGGGCAGCGAAGAACACAGAGCAGAACAGGCCTCTTTCATTCATGGCACAAGCAGGCTGTTAGAGCTACCTCAGGTATGTTAGCACTTGATATAAGGCTTGCTGTCTCTCTATCTACGATCAAAAAGGTGCACAAACTAGTTCATAGGTTTGGACAGTTGCGTGGAATGTTTACAAATGCAATTTAGTTGTCTATAAGATCAAAGTGTGTGTGCATGCTCGCCTTTCTGCTTCTGTCTGCACGTGTGTCTGTCTGTGTGTTGTCAGGGGGTGAAAGGTTGAAACAAATGTCACTCCTTTGGTTCACACAGACTCACACAGCACAGCTGTCATGCCTGACTCTGTCCGATCCGTTATTATCACACTACTGTAACGAGTAGAGCTATGTTATCTAATAACCACATGAACACATTGAGAGGTGCTTAGCCACAAAATATGCCAATTGCTGAAACAAATGACCTCAACTGCTCCTGAGGGGCAAAGAGGAAATAAAAGCTAGCCTGATTTAATTTAGCTCTCAGCATTTTGTCTCCCAACATTTTATTCCTAAAATAGGCAGAGACAGCAAGAATTGGCACGTATAACAACTTAATAAATGAGAAATCTGGAGAAAACAACAATAATCTTTCACAACCAGGTGATGAGTCGAGTGTTAAAGCAACTGTTTACATGCCGACTGGGCTTTGTCCCGAAACATTTGTTTTGGTTATTGTATCCAAAAGCATTCAAGCATTAAATAATGTCCTTCTATGGTATCATGCCTTGTCCTCTGAGAAAACGCCAGACAGCAAAACAAACTGAGAGTCACAGCTAATTGTGTAAGTGGGAAATAAAATCAGACTGATACAGGTAGAGAGTCTGATGAAGGTGCAGTCATAACAGGCTAGTGTGTCATATTTGTAATTATAAACTGGGTGGTTAGATCCCTGAATGCTGATTGGCTGACAGCCATGGTATATCATACCGTATACTACGGGTATGACAAAACTTATTTTTACTGCTCTAATTATGTTGATAAACAGTTTATAATAGCAATAAGGCACCTCTGGGGTTTGTGATATATGGCCAATATACCACGGCTAAGGGCTGTATCCAAGCACTCCGCATTGTGTCGTGTGAAACAGCCCTTAGCCGTGGTTATTGGCCATATACCACACTTCCTCGGGCCTTATTGCTTAATTATAAACAGGGTAGTCCTGGATGCCAGTGGGGGTGTGGTATATGGCCAATGACACAAAGCGGAGTACCCGGGTTCCTGCCCTTAGCCGTGGTACACTACATGACCAAAAGTATGTGGACACCTGCATGAAAATCTCGTTCCATATTCATGAGGATTAATATGGAGTTGGTCCACCGTCTGCTTCCATAACAGCCTCCACTCTTCTGGGAAGGCTTTCCACCAGATGTTGGAACATTGCTGCGGGTTCTTGCTTCCATTCAGCCACAAGAGCATTAGTGGGGTCGGGCACTGCTGTTGTGCGATTAGGCCTGGCTCGCAGTCTGCATTCCAATTCATCCCAAAGATGTTCGATGGGGTTGAGGTCAGGGCTCTGTGCAGGCCAGTCAAGTTCTTCCACACCGATCTCAACAAACCATTTCTGTATGGACCTCGCTTTGTGCACAGGGTTGCTGAAACAGGAAAGGGCCTTCCTCAAACTGTTGCCACAATGTTGGAAGGACAGAATCGTCTAGAATGTCATTGTATGCTGTCGCATTAAGATTTCCCTTCACTGGAACTAAGGGTCTAGTCCGAACCATGGAAAACAGCCCCGGACCATTATTCCTCCACCACCAAACTTTACAGTTACCCCGGGTATGACAAAACATGTATTTTTACTGCTCTAATTACATTGGTAACCAGTTTATAATAGCAATAAGACACCTCTGGGGTTTGTGGTATATTTCCAAAATATCACGGCTAAGGGCTATATCCAGGCACTCCACGTTGCGTCATGCATTTGAACATCCCTTAGTCATTGTATATTGGACATATACCACACCCCCTCCTGACTTATTGCTTAAATATGGGCACTAGTTTTTCACAAGGCCCATAAAAGTGAAAAAATGTTTTGCATAGTCAAACATTCTCACTAATTACTCGTTTTGAGAATCAAGGTTTACTAGAGGACAACACCAACAATCCAAAACCAACTTTGGATACTTACTGCCACAACTGTAGAGCTAAGTTTAACTGATATGAAAGAAATTGAACAGAAATTCAGTTCTCCGATTTTTATTTCAGACCTTGATCAAACTCCTGTTTAATAATGACCAACTTCAGTTCACCAATATTACGTATTTTGCAAGAGCAGAGCAACATTTTAAGTGACCGCTGATGTTTTTGGCCAGGAAGAGAGCTCTCGATTTGTCAAAGAAAAATGACTTTTCCTACAGAGTTTCACTTGGTTTGGTTTGTTGCTTTAACCCCCAAGACTGGCTTAGCAATCACACAAGCTATTCAGGAGAGTAAAATGACTCTACTGCGATAACACTTTTTCTGACCTCATAACAGAAACACCTAGCTACCACAGCCACCAAAAGGAACACTTCCTAAGAACTAGGTTTCTTCTCAGGATCTCAGGAGAAGACTCATATTAAAGTGTTGATGACACGGCAGCAAGTCACTGAGGGGTTATTTTTTTTGTGTGTGGAGGGAAAGCGAATGATTGAGATCAACTAGCCAACGCCCCACAGCGACAGGAGAAGAACAGCAAGAGGTGAAGAGGTGGTTAGTCCCTTAATGTCCATATTAGCTCCTCCATGGGAAGCCCTACGGTGCCTCAGTGGGGGCAGTCTCCATTGAGATAAACACAATGCGAAAGTGCTCTGGTAAAGCTGGGGAGGAGTTGAATGGAGACGGCTTTGTTTACACTGTTCAAGAGCACTGCAGCAACAGGCAATCAGAGTGTTGATGATGAATTTAAACGTGATGCGGACCACCCAGACAATTTCTCAGGGTAAACGTGTATTATGTGTGAAAAGCTACTAATAACCAATCAAAGGATTTGTACCCTGATAGATTTCCCCCCTCTCTTACGAAGCAGGCTAGCTATTTGTTATTCCTACAGTTAAAACCTCCAAGACGACACAACGTTCAGTGATTTGAAACAGTGAATCAAATGTCTCTGTAATCTCTTGTTCTGAGAGTTTGATGAAGGGGGCTTTACATGACTGTTGTTGTGATGGCGAGATCACAGCATCAACAGGCACAATAGACAGAACCAAGAAGGCCCAAGTCTGTAACATGTGTGGGCAGCGCAGCAATTCTCGCAGTAATATATTTTGCATTTTCCGCTAAATTGTTAGGCTAGATCAGAGGAGGCCGTTGGGAGGAGCTGTAGGAGGATGGGCTCATTGTAATGGCTGCTATTGAATGAATGGAACGGTATGAAACACATCACACATATGGAAACCACATGTTTGACTCTGTTCTATTAATTCCATTCCATCCATTACAATGAGCCCGTCCTCCTATAGCTCCTCCCACCAGCCTCCTCTGGGCTAGATAAATGTAAGGTAGGTAATTGGCAGGTAATTACATCCAATGCGGTCAAGCATTATGTCAATGACACCAGTCTGACACTTATTCGGGCTACAATGACAGAACACTTGGTCTGTAATCGAAGCAAACGACAAGAGATCAAATCAAATCGTATTGGTCGCATACACATGGTTGGCAGATGTTATTGCGAGTGTAGTGAAATGAGGTAGAAGGAGGTGTGAGAGTGGGTGGCCAATAAAGGAGGATTCCAGAGGCTGCAGGACTTCAGAGGAATCAAGTAGCAGCAGTGCTTGAGACATGACCCCAGGGGGACGCGGACAGACAGGCTACTGGATAATGAAGACTTCAGTAACCTGAACCTCCGCCTGGGTTCTCTCAGACAGTTTTGGCGCCTGGTGTATGCAGCTGTGTGTGCATCTGTCTAGAGATCAGTTCCACGGGAATCAAAAGAGCTAAGGTATAAGGGCAAGATAGTGGCTTTTGATTTCCGTTGAACTGATGGCAAGATAGTGGTGGCATTTCTAGCAACACCTGAAGTGATTTCAAACACACTAAACATTCATGGCTCAGTGGACTGTGCGACAGCCCCGATGGAGAACACATATTAATGCAACATGTGGCAGGTGTCTTACATACGGCCTGCCTCAATCTGGAGACATTGAAAGACTGTAATGGCAATTTCACATCAAGCCAATCTGTAAATGCACTACTGAACGCAGCATTGATCCAATCAAAATCAAAACCAGATCGGAACCAGATCCTTTACACCTGGAAATAATACAAAAAAGACACAAGAATTGTCTTTCTTTATCATAAAACATTTGTATGGCTGTTTAAAACATTAGTTGACGACAGAGATTTCATTCCAAGAGCCTGGCTGCTTAATTGATCGAGCAGTGGTTGTGTGCTACCAATTAGCTTAAGCGAGATAGCCAGTGCTAACAACGTGTCAACAATGCCCTGACGTCAACAGTGGAGGGGCCTGGGAGGGAGCCTCCACACAAACAAACAACTCAATGGACTGCTCCTTTCATTTCTCCAGTCTGATCCAGCACACCATGTATTGATTGTGGTAATGCCTGTCTGTGGGGGCAGATTCATACCCTCCGATCTGTACTTTACACAGGACATTTCCCTTCCTGGCTTCTGTCCATTGTTGTCTCTACTCGTGCCATCTCTAGTATTGAAAGTCATTCCCTACAGCCTAAAACCATTAGGCCATTTCATCCTGACAACACAGCAAACATAATGCCCTGGTAGCCACTGCTATACTCTCTAACTTGTTTCGCACTTCAGATGGTGTCCTCTACAACTTAATGGAGAGAGTAAGAGCGAGCGACAATAAAAGTTAATGGTTTGGAAGATTGATTCTTTTTCAAATTCTATTTATAATCACTAAGCTTGTGAAACTTTCCTGAATCCGTACACCAGTGTGGCTGCAGACTACTGAGAGAGGGTACTTCATTCAGGAAGCCTGGCTTTGTTCAATAGCTTTTATAGAGATAAAGAAAGTGTGCTCCTTTCTAGCTTGCCAGATACAGCAGAAATCCAGTTGCAGGAGAGATCCTTTGGGGTTCAATTAAACTAATATTACGCTAGCAGATCCTTAACTGTCTCTGGTTGTTGTTCTAACCTAATTCAATCATAGGGTTGATTTGGAAAAGCCCCAAAGTTTCCTTAACGACCCATAACTTCCCTCAAAACCAGACCCCTGACAACGGCCTCTAGCCGTTTAGAGCTGAGGACAGCATGTTTTTACAACATTGTGACTATCTGATCAATCAGGTAGTTTCCCAGTTAGCTTTGATGTGTCTTCAGACTTCAGAGCACCATACCAGTAACCAAGCAACATCGTCACAACTCAGCCTCACTGTCCTCTTTTTGAGATTCCAAGTAGGATCCAAGATGGTGCAAGATGCTAAATGCTGAAAAAGAAGATCATTCATGTTTCTGTTCCTGACCTCCTTCCATCTTCCTGTACCAGCCTGCTAATTCTTAGAAATTATTTTGCTTTACAAGATGTATGCAGTTTACGAGGAATGTGTGTTTATTTTTTATATTTCTATAAAAACAATTTCACAGGACCTTGTATTTGCCAATTTGATTTAAATGTATAGCATTGCCTGGGGTGTGATACTAACTTCCTCTTCAGGCACACATCGGAAAGGCTTATCCTTTGAGTTTATAACTTTTCCTGTTGATTCCGCACAGAGATCTGGACATTTTCACACAGGTCTAAAACCGATGAATGACCATTGTGTGAAGAATGAATTTACATTACGCAAGCATTTCTGATGGATGGTTCACAGTAACGACCGAACAATATCAAAAAGCGGAGGTGGCTTGTTTCTTGACTTTGTCACAAGGACTTTGTGTTGAATGGGAATATGTAAACAATGTTTGGAGAGCTGAGCTAAAGTTTATTTCTGGACTATGATGATAAGGGGCAATGTGGCCTAATCTGTGTACAGCACAGGACATTACGGCATAAAAAATAAAAAAACACAGCTACATTTCTGAGCAGGGTGGCTAACCAGCTGCTATTCATCAAACACATAAACCTACCACACTGTTCTCAAAAGCATTGGTTATGGCTTGCTTTCAAATGTAAAATGATAAAGCATTTGTATAGGGTTAGACCTGCATAACATAAACATAATATGACACATTCCTAACGTCTTCCAAATGATGTAATGAGATCGGTTACATTTGTTACATCACACATTTGATTGACGACGTACATGTTGTCATTACACATGCATTAATGATTTATAAAAGAGGTAACGATAAATATGTGGAATATTGAGATTTTATGAAACATTTATGATGGCGTCCACTGATCTATCACTAAATGTTAATTATTCCACCTAGCTACATACAGTTTACGCTCCCCAACCACGATATCTGACAGTACGGTGGTAATTAAAGGCATCAAGCAAGTGTCTGTGGTGAGGCTTCATTCACAAGGATTCCAACCAGTGTGAAGAAAGATATGAACTATTCAGGATCACGTCCCAGGCTACTACTTTGAATTCCTGGATACATTTGACTGTAGGAGGATTCTACCTAAAAACTTAATTGTTACATTAACAGGATGAGGATGGAGAATGTGTGCCACTGGCTGTAACTGGTTGCTCTTATCAGAAGGCTAAGATGAACAAGGCTTTGCAATGTAAGAACTCTGTCACCGTGAAAATTTAAGTGGGGCTTGGAAGTGAAACAGTGGCATTCCGGCACTCTATCCCCTTTGCCAGAGGCCCGAATTTAGGGACTTCCGTTTCAATCACAGCTCTCTGCTGATTTGCTGCCCAGATCTACACTTCATTTTATCGAAGCTCTGAGATGGTGCACAAGGACTTTTATTGTGTACATTGACTGGCAGCCCCTCTCAACACCCAGCCCATCACCAGCATTCCCCAACAACAAAAAAAGAAAAGAAAAGATGTCCTTTTAATGGGAGATGTCTTTGTGATGAGCATGCTGTTTTCCCCTGCTTTTGGCCGGTGTTACAGGAAGTACATTCTCTCATTATCAAAGGGTCGTTATGGAATCCCTGATGATGCCATCACTCTTTTGATGCCTTCACTATTGTGAAGGTTTATTTAGGTATTACTGTAAGCAGCTTGATTCATGTATTTAGATAAGTTATTAAAGTGAGGTTGCTCCTTTGAGGGTAAATGTATTTGCTGGGGCCTTGTGGTCAATAACAAGCTGGCATGCTGGCATTCTGGCACAAAGATATCTTTGAAGGCTGTGTCCAATATGACACCTGGCCTCGATAGCAACCAGATGAAGGCAAACCCTTCTGATCACTCTGGCATAGTAATCAATTGAGGCTAATATGAAATCCAACACAGCAAGACCAGACTTGACCTGTTTTTTTTTCAGAATGAAAAAAAGTTTTATGTGGCTGTCAAATGTGAAGGTGAAGGATGCCCATCAAAGAACAGACCAGATAGACAACATATGAACATCAGACAAACCCATAGTAAGAAATCAAGAACATGACCAACAGTAAAGACTGAGGACGTAGCCTATAAAGTCATATGATGTAACCTGCTCTATCGACCTCTGCTATATGTATGTTCAACATGATAGCTATGGCATTCCCACCGTAGTCCAAAACTAGCATCTACTTCCTGAGAAACAAGGAGTGTGGGATAAGAGGGGCGGTGGGAAAACACCACAATTGGTCCTCCGAGGCCAAGAAGTAAGGCAGGGGTTTAGGAAGTAAGCTCACCGGAAGCAGGGAGGTCAAGGAAAGGATGATATTAGGAACAATAGCCGAGCGTGAGCTAAAACAGGGGACAAGTACAATAAAGAGAGGGAGTTAGCGAGACGAGGGTCCAAACAGGAGGGGAGAGAAGGCGACCAGGGATGTAAAGGGGTAAGAGGGAAGGGAAGTCAGATACGCAAAGGACGGGTTATAAGGGAAAGACTGGAGACATCTGTCTAAATAAACAGAAACAGACAAATATGCTGAAAAAATGCTTTGAAATGACTGAGCTGTAAAATAGGATATTATACCCACCACCAGGCTGCAGCACGCTTCCTACAACATGCTCCTCCCCTCATCCTCCCACCCCACCCAGGCAGCACACCCTAAAATACTTATAAGCCATCATTTCACATTCCATTTTTTTCAATCTTCGCCTTAAATGACATACCCAAATCTAACTGCCTGTATCTCAAGACCTGATGCAAGGATATGCATATTCTTGATACCATTTGAAAGGAAACACTTTGACGTTTGTGTAAATGTGAAATTAATGTAGGAGAATATAACACATTAGATCTGGTAAAAGATAATACAAGGAAAAAACATGAGTTTTTTTGTATTTATTTTGTTCCATCATCTTTGAAATGCAAGAGAAAGGCCACAATGTATTATTTCAGCTTAGGCGCAATTTAGATTTTGGCCACTAGATGGCAGCAGTGTATGTGCAAAGGTTTAGACTGATCCAATGAACCATTGCATTTCTGTTCACAATGTTGTGTCAAGACTGCCCAAATGTGCCTAATTGGTTTATTAATACATTTTCAAGTAGCTACTGTAAATTGGACATTGCTGTTAGATTAACAACAATTTAAGCTTTCTGCCCATATCAGATATGTCTATGTCCTAGGAAATGTTCTTGTTACTTAAAACATCATGCTAATCACATTAGCGCACGTTAGCTCAACCGTCCCATGGCGGGGACACCAATCCCGTAGAGGTTTTAATGACACTGGTGCTCCTTGTGTATCACAGATTGAGTTCTGTGTAGATTTGGTAAGAGCATGCATACTGCATCCATCATACGGTGATCATATTTGACTTAGTATGAAAATGTATGCACTTACTACTGTACTGGATGTCGCTCTGGATAAGAATGTCTGCTAAATGGCGTCAGAACATGACTGACCAAGATTAACCCTGGTAGGAAGACATGACCTGACAGTAAGCAGCTAGGCAGCTCCTTTTCCCTTCTCAACAACATATTCGACCAAATGACCAAAAAAAACATTTGTAACAACCAGTATCTGCGAAGCATATAACAAAAACATAGCTGTATTCGATGGGCTTACTGCACAAACATTCATAGACCTTAGAGTAGGCTCCATAAAATCAGAAGTAATTGAGCTATTTCATTATGGACAAAAATACAATCGCATCAGTGGAATGCTTTTCACAATTGCAGTTATGTGAATAAATCGTTTTTGATCTAAAAAAAAGTAAGCTATAGAACAGACTAGAAAAGTGGTCTCTTTGCGACAACTTTCATATTTTTCATAGCCAGTTACAGATTGCATTCCTCAAGAGTCATACATACCTAAAATTACAGTATTTGGGTATTCAGTCAAAACAAAATAATGACTCATATACAGTAATAGTGAGGGCATGCATACAACATGAAAGAAGAGCTTACCTTTTTGTTCATATGCATAGGCTAAGTGACACAATCTAATGACCATCTTTCAAGACAGAATTTGCTGTATAGGGGTGACTAATTCAATCCACTTACTCTGTCCACTTACTACTCCTATTTATATGATGACAAATAAATAACTACTTTATACACATTAGACATGCACATGTGTAAATCTCAAATACTTCTATTACTTGAATTATTGTAACTAGGTAACCTACAGTATCATTTATCTTTAACTGATAGTAGAAAAGTGATATGCTTTAAACATCCTAGGCAGCTATATTCATCATTTGTGAAAATAAGCTTCCATTTGCTTTTCAGCTTTCTTAAACAATTGACCAGAAAAACGACCGAATAAAGGTAGCAACATCACATATTTGCAGTTTGCTGGGTCTACGCAGCCTTATTCGGAGCGGAGCAGAGAAGCGTTCCATCAAGAAGCCAGACTTCAGTTGACAAGCAACCCCGCAAAGTTTCCAATGTACAGTACAGTAGTCACAAAACTGATCTGTATTAGGTCACATACCTTTCCAGGCCAGAGAAAGCAGGAAAAGTCCCACGAACATGGAAGCCTTCATTCGTAAAGCCATGTTGTTGCTTCTGCCCAGTGTCGTCCTGAGAGTGAGTGTGACGGCTGGACGATGCTGGAAAACTGCGAGACAGACGCAGGGTGCGAGAGAGGCAAGAGATCTGGGTGCAGATATGGTCGAGAGGGACAGTGCAGTTGGTGGGAGGAACTTGTAGGGGAGAGAGCTCAGTACAGTCAGTAGCCTAATCTTTCTGAACAGGCAGCCTTAATGATAACATGGTTTGGTACAAGGGTTCCTTGTTAGTTTAGAATGGAATATAATAGAATATAAAATATAGCTGCGAGCAGCAATGAACGGGGTACGCAAGATCAGTTGGATAACAAAGCAAGCACTCATTACTTAATGCATTGAGTTTCAGTGATGGGGAAGCTACTCTAGAAATCTAGTTTACCAAGGTACCAATTACTTCACACTGGAAGAAGTTAAGCTAAACTAAAGTTAGCCTTAAGATAAATATAGTTACTTAACTAAAGTTACTTTGAAAAAGTAGTTCACTACATCCAAACTACTTCATAAATTATCATATCTAAATATAAAATGTCATAGACTTGAAATTGCAAGAACAAATCACTCTGAAATAAGATGTCAACAGAATGTGTAATTTAGCATATTCAACACAAAAACTATGTTTCAAGTGAGAATTAGGAATTTTATTTTCTGTTTGCAAAAAAGGTTTGTGTAGTTTCAGTAGTTAGCTAGACCACTAAATGGCAAAAAGTTAATTAACTACTGAAAACAATACCTAGATTTATAGTTAGTTAAACTATGACCAAGCTACTGCAAAATGTAGTTAAATAACAAGTTGAACTACGTGTAGTTCACTTCTCCCCAACACTGTTGAATTTATATACCAATTCTCGGGTCAATTTGACTAATGTTAAGATTTCTGAAATATTTTCAGCGTTAGTTTATTTGTATATTGCCGTCATCTTTGTAATCTGGGACTTTATTTTGTTGAAATCTGTTTGTGTAAATGATTTAAATCCCACTAAGTACACGCCATTTTAGCATTCCAAAGTACTTCAATACACTCTCACAGCTGTAATACGCTGACTGCGCAAGCGGCAGGACTTCCGGTTTCTAAAAGATCCACTTTTCACTACATTCAGACCACATAGTAGGGCAAAAATATGTGAATATACAGATATAATAATCACAATTTTTCACATTATTCGTCTGCACAATTTAAATCTGACATTCATTTGCAAGAGACAAAGTCCACTTGTTCAATAGTTAATGCTTTAGTATCTTATGGTGCCACTGGTGCCAATTATATCTACAGTGGCAAGAAAAGGTATGTGAACCCTTTGGAAATACCTGGATTTCTGCATAAATTGGTCATGAAATTTGATCTGACCGTCATCTGGGTCACAACAATAGACAAACACAATCTATTTAAACTAATAACACAAACAATTACACATTTTCATGTCTTTATTGAACACACTGTGTAAACATTCACAGTGCATGGTGGGGAAAGTATGTGAACCCTTGGATTTAATAACCGGTTGACCCCCCTTTGGCAGCAATAACCTCAACCAAACGTTTTCTGTAGTTGCGGATCAGACCTGCACAACAGTCAGGAGGTATTTTGGACTATTCCTCTTTACAAAACTGCTTCAGTTCAGAAATATTATTGGGATGTCTGGTGTGAACCTATCTCTTGAGGTCATGCGACATCTTCTCAATCAGGTTGAGGTCAGGACTCTGACTGGGCCACTCCAGAAGTCGTATTTTATTCTGTTGTTGATTTACTTCTGTGTTTTGGGTCATTGTCCTGTTGCATCACCCAACTTCTGTTGAGCTTCAATTGGAGGACAGATAACCTTACATTCTCCTGCAAAATGTCTTGATAAACTTTGGAATTCATTTTTTGTCGATGATGGCAAGGTGAGGCAGCAAAGCAGCTCTTAGTTCTTTTGTGAACTTCAGACGTGTAGCAATGCAGTGGCTTCTTCCGTGGTGTCCTCCCATGAACACCATTCTTGTATAGTGTTTTACGTAACGTAGACTCGTCAACAGAGATGTTAGCATGTTCCAGAGATTTCTGTAAGTCTTTAGCTGACACTCTAGGATTCTTCTTAACCTCATTGAGCATTCTGCACTGTGCTCTTGCAGTCATCTTTGCAGGACGGCCACTCCTAGGGAGAGTAGCAACAGTGCTGAACTTTATCCATTTATAGACAATTTGTCTTTCTGAGGACTGATGAACATCAAGGCTTTTAGAGATACTTTTGTAACCCTTTCCAGCTTTATGCAAGTCAACATTTCTTAATCTTAGGTCTTCTGAGATCTCTTTTGTTCGAGGCGTGGTTCACATCAGACAATGCTTCTTGTGAATAGCAAACTCAAATTTTGTGAGTGTTTTTTATAGGGCAAGGCAGCTCTAACCAACATCTCATTGATTGGACTCCAGGTTAGCTGACTCCTGACTCCAATTATCTTTTGGAGAAGTCATTAGCCTAGGGGTTCACATACTTTGTCCTACCTACACTGTGAATGTTTAAATGATTTATTCAATATAGACAAGAAAAATACAATAATTTGTGTGTTATTAGTTTAAGCACCCTATGTTTGTCTATTGTTGTGACTTAGATGAAGATCCGATCACATTTGATGACCAATTTATGCAGAAATACTTTCACAACTAGTCTGGTGCATCCATCTGATGTTGCGGTGACTTTATATTCACACAGCTTCTAAGGACGTATACACTCTTAGAAAAAAGGGTTCTTCGGCTGTCTCAGGTAGAACCCTTTTAGGTTCTAGATAGTACATATGGTTTACATTTACACATGTCATGGCCATCGGTTCAATTCTTATAGCCCTGGTGTGATGTTTTATTGAACCTATATTTAACTAGGCAAGACAGTTAAAAACAAATCCTTATTTACAATGACGGCCTACCCCAGCCAAACCCTAACCCGGATGATGCTGGGCCAGTTGTGCGCCGCCCTATGGGACTCCCAATCACGGCCGGTTGTGATACAGTCTGGAATCAAACCAGCATCTGTAGTGTCTCCTCTTGCACTGAGAAGCAGTGCCTTAGACCGCTGCGCCAATCGCGAGCTCCTCGTGGTGCCGTCTAGTGGTGTAGCATGACTGAATTTGAATGCAGCAACTAATCATTCTCAAATTCATCAGAGGCAAATTCATTGAGTCTATATGCCAAATCTGGAGTCAATCTGATTTATGGTTCACGAGAAGAAGATTTTTCAAGTATTTTCAACAGTAGCATATGTGCTCATGTGCATCTATAGGTACAGTACAGCCATATTTGAACGCAGCAACAATCTTTTCTCAAAACCATTAAAGAATGATGTAATGAGTCAAAATACCAAATCTGTAGTGAATCTGAAGTATGGTTCATGATGAGAAGATGATAGCAGATGATTTTGAGCATAAACATTGCATATGCAAATAATGCGTTGTTAATAGTTTCTTTGTTTCAATACCAAATTCAATGTGGGTCATCTTTGGGACGTCCATGATAGCAATGACAAGTTTCAAATTGATAGGCCACTGTGGTTTAAATGGACACGTAAAAGCAATTTTTTTATTTGTCAATAACTCAGCCATCTTTTGACCAATGCCTTAGCTTTTAAGCTTTTTTCTAGTTAAGACATGTACCATGGGCCTACATTCCAAATGTGGTGTCATTTGGTCCTATGGTTCAAGATAAAAATATTTTTAAAGCAATTTTAGCATAATTTAGCATAATATGTGCTGACATGATTCTACTGGTGGCCATCTTTGAATGCATCAACTTTATTTTCTCAAACTCTTTATGGATTATTGTGATTAGTTCAAAGACCAAATTTGGAGTGAATCTGAATGTTATTATTATTTTAAGTATTAGCGTTACATAGTCAAGAAAGTGAATTGTTAATAGTTTCATTATTTTTTAAAGATATGCCAAACTTAATATGGTTCATCATGGTAATGTATTTGATGACCCTAAAGTTGATAGGCCATTGTGGAGTGGATTTACAAGGGATTTAAATGGACACGTAAAATCAGATTTCCTTATTTATCAATAATTCAGCCATCTCTTAATCCAATTTTGTTATTTTGATTTATGGTTCATGAAAAATATATTTTTCTAAAGTTTAAAAAAATGTCCAAGATGGAGGAAAATCTATCCTGGTGGACCCTTGAGGCAAATGTGTTCAGCAGGAGGAAAGATACCTACATACAAAGTTTCAAGTCTCTAGGCTGCTTATAACTGAGACTGCTTATAACTGCTTATAATAGTCCAATCGGTGCCATTCTTTTTTATCAAGTTACTCAGTGCTTGAGTTATTTGACCAAGTCAAGGAAAAATAATACTAATACAAATTCAGAAAATAACAATAGGTTTCATAGCTTCACTGTGAACCCCTAAATATCTTCATTGTCTTCGTCTGAAATGTGAATTATTTGAGTAATTGCCAATTATGCGAATCACATCTTGCTATAAGGCCTCTTGCTATGTAGGCTCATTGATGGTTTGTGTTTGAAATCAACTATTTATTTTCTAACCATGACTGATGACTGAAAATGTAGCTGTACATTGAATATTAGCTCTTGTAGGATAAGCATAGACACATGGACATGGTATGTGCTTTATGAAAAGCATTACATAAATATTGGAAAGCTGTGAGAAGACAATCACCAATGGAGTTATTTATTGATCTGCATTTTTCAGCCTTGCCAGCAGCTCTTGGTTTGTGGGGCCCTAGGAGCCTCCAGGGGCCTCTGCAGTCATGGCTGTCCTATCAGATCTCAGGACTTACATAACATTTAAATAGTGGGAAAAACCATTTGACGTGTATGAGTGAAAAATACGCTACATTACCAAAAGTATGTGGACACCCGCTCGTCGAACATCTCATTCCAAAATCATGGGCGTTAATATGGAGTTGGTCCCCCTTTGCTGCTATAACAGCCTCTTCTGGGAAGGCTTTCCACTAGATGTTGGAACATTGCTGCGGGGACTTGCTTCCATTCAGCCACAAGAGCATTAGTGAGATCGGGCACTGATGTTGGGCGATTAGGCCTGGCTTGCAGTCTGCGCTCCAATTCATCCCAAAGGTGTTCGATCGGGTTGAGGTCAGGGCTCTGTGCAGGCCAGTCAAGTTCTTCCGCACCGATCTTGACAAACGAATTCTGATGGACCTCACTTTGTGCTCGGTGGCATTGTCATGCTGAAACAGGAAAGGGCCTTCCCCAAACTGTTGCCACAAAGATGGAAGCACAGAATCGTCTAGAACGTCATTGCATGCTGTAGCGTTAAGATTTCCCTTTACTGGAACTAAGGGGCCTAGCCCAAACCATTAAAAACAGCCCCAGACCATTATTCCTCCTCCAATAAACTTTACAATTGGCACTATGCATTCGGGCAGGTAGCGTTCACCTTGCATCCGCCAAACCCAGATTTGTCCGTCGGACTGTCGGATGGTGAAGTGGGATTCATCACTCCAGAGAACGCGTTTCCACTGCTCCAGAGCCCAATGGTGGTGAGCTTTACACCACTCCAACCGGCGCTTGGCATTGCGCAAGGTGGTCTTAGGCTTTTGTGCGGCTGCTCAGCCATGGAAACCCATTTCATGAAGCTCCCAACAGTTATTGTGCTGACGTTGCTTCCAGAGGCAGTTTGGAACTAGGTAGTGAGTGTTGCAACTGAGGACAGACGATTTTTACGCGTTACACGCTTCAGCACTCGGCGGTCCTGTTCTGTGAGCGGCTGAGCCGTTGCTGCTCCTAAACGTTTCCACTTCACAATAACAACACTTACACTTACACTTGCAGCTTTAGCAGGGCAGAATTTTGACGAACTGACTTGTTGGAAAGGTGGCATCCTATGACAGTGACACGTTGAAATTCACTACTGAGCTCTTCAGTAAGGCCATTCTTCTGCCAATATTTGTTTATAGAGATTGCATAGCTGTGTGCTCGATTTTATACACCTGTCAGTAACGAGTGGGGCTGAAATAGCTGAATCCACTCATTTGAATGGGTGTCCACATACTTTTGTATATATAGTGTATGATCGGACTGAGGGTCCCTTAAAATTGTAATTGTGTTGAAATGATACATGGGCCTGTTCTCTTGCCGGATTCGTAAAGCATACATGGCATTGAATTACATTTCATTTGGTTCCAGAGCATTCCCGAGCATTCAATTGCTTGACCAACAGCTGTTCTAATTGATAAATCAAAGCCTATTAGAAAGCTTAGATTGCTCTGCTTATTCCTCTGTACTCAAACTGTACTATATCTGGGCCTTCGGAAATCATGGATTCAACTACAAGCCCCAATACATTTGCCACATGATAAAGAACTTGAAAAATCAAGAAGAAGGAAATACTACTCTGTGCTGAAAGAAAACATCTGGTACAGGTAGACAGAAGTCTTTTTAGGTAGTCTGAAAAAAACAGGCTAGCTCCAGTACAAAAAGCACAGTGTGCTCGCTGCACTCGAGCCAGGAGTTTTATCGTCGGCATTGGAGCTCCTCCTGTGGTGTGAGACCAAGTGTATCCGAGTCGACAGTCTCAATATACACTGTGTTTGCATACAAAGCCGCTGACTGTTTGTACACCTGTGGGAGAGCACACACACGTCACTGCTGTCGAGTAATAAAAGGTTCCTTCTGACCATTAGGCACTGGCAGCAGTAGGAACATGCAATAGACAGGCATTTTGGCTCCTCTGCATTTGTGGGACTTTGAGTCGAACTGAACTACTCCTTTGAAGGGAAGTGGATTGTTATGAACTAAGATTTGATTTATTTGATCAGATTGCTCTTTGTCTATCTGTCTGTCTGTCTACTCCCCCCCCCTCTCTCTCCTCCTCCTGCTTTCTCTTTCTGTGTCAGGGGAATTGAATGGACATAGTAGCACTGAGGTTTCAATGAGATATGAAGAGTTTATTTCCAAAATGCAATATACACCAATTTTTCAGATGTGTGTTTTTTCATGAGAAATGATTTGCTTAATGGGTAAAATATTACTGTTCTCTGATTTTTATTCATAGATTTTTAGATGTGTATGAAAATGTATTTTTTTTGCTAAACGCTATATATCCATTGTTCAGCTGGAATGGCGTGTTCGTACACAGTATGTGTGGCTGTGATATGTGGTTGTCTCACCTAGCTATTATAAGTCGCTCTGGATAAGAGCATCTGATAATTGACTTAAATGTCATTTCATTCACTAAATATTCATGTCACAAATGAAGGTTGAGTAATGCGTCCTCTGAAACATGACCCGCCAAACCGCGGTCCTTTACACCTACCCACTTAACCCAGAAGCCAGCCGCACCAATGTGTCGGAGGAAACACTGTTCAACTGACGACTGAAGTCAGCCTGCAGGCCCCGGGCCCACCACAAGAAGACACTAGAGCGCCAGGAGCCAAGTAAACAATGCTGGGCCAATTGTGCACCGTCCAATGGGACTCCCGGTCACAGCCGGTTGTGACACAGCCTGGGATCAAACCCGGGTCTGTAGTGACCCCTCAAACACTGCCTTGGACCACTGTGCCATTTGGGAGGCAATTTGTACAGTTCTTTATTAAAAATGTAGTTATTTGTTACATTTGACTGTGTTAAACCTAGCAGTACTAATTTATCTGCGAGTGAGGCGGATATATAGCATTTAGCAACAACAAAAAACATTACCATGATTATTTGTCTCTGAAATAAAACCATCAAGTGACAGATTTTAAACAAATGCATGTCTGTCATTCAACAACCATGCCATGATTAGATAATGAAAAACACACCAACCTCTTTTATAATTTCTTTAAACAATAAAAACTATTTGCCAAGATTTCTGAAAATGTAGTACGCGGAGTGTACAAAACATTAGGAACACCTGCTCTTACCATGACATAGACTCACCAGGTGAATCCAGGTGAAAGCTATGATCCCTTATTGATGTTAAATCCACTTCAATCAGTGTAGATGAATGGGAGGAGACATTTTAAAGAAGGACTTTAAAGCCTTGGCACAATTGAGACATGGGTTGTGTATGTGTGCCATTCAGAGGGTGAATGGGCAAGACAAAATATTGAAGTGCCTTTGAACGGGGTATGGTAGTAGGTGCCAGGTGCACCTATTTGAATGTGTGAAGAACTGCAACGCTGCTGGGTTTTTCACACTCAACAGTTTCCCATGTGTATCGAGAATGGTCCACCAACCAAAGAACATCCAGCCAACTTGACACAACTGTGGGAAGCATGGGAGATAACATGGGCCAGCATCCCTGTAGAACGCGTTATAAACCTTGTAGAGTCAATGCCCCGATGAATTGAGGCTGTTCTGAGGGAAAAAGGGGGTGCAACTATTAGGAAGGTGTTCCTAAGGTTTTGTACACTCAGTGTATAGGATTTTGGAATGAAACTCTTTATATATTATAATAAGTTATACAATGACTAAGTAAAAATGTAATTGGGATATGATATTTTATGAGGAACTATCATTGTTAAGATTTCAATATTTCATCATTTTAGTTTGTATAGATTTATGGCTTTGTTTTTAATATTCCTTAGTCTGCCGTTCATAGGCTCTATTTCAAGCCTGTGTTCTTTAAGATATGTATTTTATTTATTTATGTTGTAGTGACCTACTGGAGGCTGTGGGAGAGGCCTCTGTGGAGCTATTTTCTCAGCTAGCTGCACTTTCTCAGTTAGCTGCCAAGCCTCCCCAGATCAGAATACTGTGAACTTAAAAGCCCTTGAGGTGAGGTACAGTACATGCAGGGGGCATCAATAATAATGCCATGATTAAAGGTGGAAGAGGTGTTCACGCTTCCTTTGAGACAAAGGCTTTTAGTCTTTCATCGTTGCTTCCCATTATCTTCTGTGTAGTCCTGTGCAGGGCAGGTGTGTTGCCATCTGGGGGATCAAGCTTTCTAAAACCGTAATGAAGGCCATTCAACAGACCAGACAACTCCTTTTATGCTCAGTAGACTTCATTGCTCTCTGTTTTTCTTTCCCCATGATATCAGACGACGATCTGTTTGTGGAGACGTTGCTCTGTTTTGATGGAAACATACGTTAAACGCAGATAAATGACGACAACTGCCTCCTCCTCTTCCTCCTCCTCCTCCTCCCTCCATCTGTGTTTACAGCAAATCCATTTTCTCTGGTTTGGTTAAAGCTCCAATCCACAACACTCACTCATAGAGTACTCCTAGGGAGGGAATACACGTCTGTCTCTGAGCAATGCTAATCACCACACAATACATAAATATGTTTGACATTATTTGAAAAGGCTGCATACAACATATTTCTTCATGTTGCAGGTGAAACTTTAATGTAGATTCTAGAGTATCTTTGTTCAGTTTTTGTGTGTGAAAATGTATACTTTATTATAGGAATAATAGTGCTGCGACCTTAGGTAAGACAGAGGCCAACGGAGTGGTGGCTGGTGTGTGGATGACCTTCAGAAGTTTACCAGAAGTCAAACAGGGAGATCACGACACCTCTGGATGAAAAGGGGACGTAAACAAAGAGGCTGTTGATGCTTCCACTTCCTGTATGGCTTGGCAGAATCCTTACACTGTGTAGTGATAGGTTAGCAGATGAAGGGGCCCCTGTTTCCAGACGAACCAGTGAAATGTAACACACATTCAGTTTAGGCAAAGTAACAATTCTGATGTCAACCGAATGTATCATATTAGATTGTTCTGTTATGAATGTATCCATTGTATCCACAATGTAATGTATGCAAACAACAGCCATGAATACAGGCAGGGGGGGATGTGAAATAAATTGTCATCTTTTGTAAAACGGAGCTTGTATTTTGTAAAACTGATTCTGTGGATTTTACATGGGTGTATCCCCAGACAGATTTTGTTCTCCTTTTCAACCCCTGAATATGGGTACTTATTTTGCTACGACAGAGTGAAGCAACAGTGGACCATGCCTTGCCTCGTTGGCTTTCACATGATAGAATACAATGTGCAGTATTCTTGTGAGACAAATGAATTGATCTAAATACAGTTGAGCCGTATGGTCAATGGACAGTCTGGTAGTAGTGAGGTGAGAGGCCAACCTAAGACACAGCTGTCAATAATGTGATTAGCCTGGGGATTTGTTCCTGCACTTCTTTCAGCCCAGCACAGACTAGTCTAGCTGTGGTGTGTAGGCTATGGTAGGTTAGGTTTCACAGTCAGTGGGTGGATGGACAATTCTCATCATTGTGTCAGAGCTTGCGCACATGAGGAAGGGTGGAGTTTTATAGTTGACATGTAGAGAAGAAAATGGAAAAACATCCAAACGTTTCCGCCAATCACTCATTGTTTTACTACTAGGTCATGTGACATATGTTTACTGTACATGTGACCATTCCTGAAATACCTAGAAGAGAAGAGACTTATATTGAAACGATATGTCATAGCATTGTCACACCCTGATCAGTTTCACCTGTCCTCATTATTGTCTCCACCCCCTCCAGGTGTCGCTTATTTTCCCCAGTGTATTTATCCCTGTGTTTCCTGTCTCTCTGTGACAGTTCGTCTTGTATGTTTCCAAGTCAACCAGCGGTTTTTCCATTCTCCTGCTTTTTGCATTCTCCTTTTTCTAGTCCTCCCGGTTTTGACCTTTGCCTGTTTCTGGACTTTGTACCCGCCTGCCTGACCATTCTGCCTGCCTTGACTAAGAGCCTGTCTGCCACTGTACCTCCTGGACTCTGATCTGGTTTTGACCTTTTGCCTGTCCCTTTGGATTATTAATAAACACTCTGCCTCCTGTGTCTGCATTTGGGTCTCGCCTTGTGCCTTGATAAGCATACTCATTTAGCACATGGAAGTCATGATGAATGCAGTTAAGACCAGCGTTGCTGCGATATAGTAAATGACTGCCATGTTGTGGGTTTTGGAACAATAGTCTTACCGTCTCTACCACTTTGTTATGATAGGTTGAGTTAGCCTTATTCCTCCGAGGTTATTGATGGTAAGTCAGTTTATGCTTGCATTATAGCTGTCATCAGCTCTTCCCTTGACCATTCATTTTAAAATGATGTAAAAATGCAAATGATTACAAGTAAAATAGTCAGAAGATTTGCTGTATATTTGTGATGTACAGTATAAACAGAGAAGATGCCGGTGTTATCTTTTTCATCAAGATAAATCTTATGAGTGCTCTTTACCTGTAATATGGTACGTTCTAGGCAGAGGGTTTGGGAAGATTGGGAGCATTCAGTTTGGAAAATAAAATGGACTGGGACTGAGTAAGGAAAAGACAACGCAAAAAAAAGTGCCTGGATGCCTCTCCCCCTTGCAGTTCCCAGGGACTGCGAAGACCCTAGGAGACCCAAGAGAGTAACCTTTTGACCTGGCTGACAGAGAGGGACAGAAAGTCAGGGTATTCTCGAATTTTGTGAGGGGACACAGAAAAACAAAACATAGGGTGTTCCAAACAAACGTCCTGCTTTTTCATTCAGGATCCTCACAACTTGAGATCTGCATATCTTATTTACTTTGAGTATTTTAGGTGATGTTTTGGAAGTGTTTTCTTGATGGTTGTCTTTGTGTCCCTTTACATTAAACTTTAGACCCATGACAATCGCAATCTACATCTGTTGGGAATAAACACACTTAAATGTTGTCCTTGAATCCGGTTGCACTGTCATTTCCCCTTTGGCGTATTCTCTAGCCTAGCACCCTTAGCATATAACCCAGAGTACCCTGGTCCCTGCATGAGTGTGATTGATGATTGGACAGAACTGTTTGTTATCGCGCTCGCTCTCTGTGGTGGAAAGAGACTCTATAGCTCATGATCTAAGGAGAGCCTAGAGGAAGGAAAGAGGGAAAGAAGTCATTCTTTCCAGGCCAGGCCCAAGAGCAAGTTGTTTTGTGGTTATCTGCTCGAATGAGAGAGGGTCATTGTCCAATGCGCACAAGGGTGGGAGCACGGAGTGTGCGCAGGAGTCCTTTTTTTCTGCTAAACTCTGTCACTATAACTTGGATTGTGACAAAGGGACACTTTGATAAGAGATGCAAGCTTTTGCAAATCCCTGTCTCCATGGTGATTACATGTAATTATAGGCTATTAACCATTAAACATCCCACGAACAGTGTTTCAGGGTATGTCCAGTCCTACCCAACGCCTTGAAGAGTGAGAGAGTGATTTAGGCTGTTCTTTATCCAAAGTCCATCCAGTTTCAGTTTATCACATGTGTGATGCCTATTTTTGGAATGTCAAAATTTGCACATCTCTGGACTCATTCCTAAAATGTTAAAAGAAGCATAACATTGAGCATTCTAACATTATAAATTAAATTGAGCTAACAAGTGAAGACCATGTCGACCAAGTAGAGCCATCCCAATGGTCCTGGGAAGGAGAACTTTCACAGACCAAGAATGTCGTCCTGGGGGACTTCCACATTCAACAGTAGTCTTACTTTTTCTGATCTTCCTCTTTCTCAGTCAGTCAGTGCCTCAGTCCACCCCCCCCCCCCCCCCCCACTCTGTTTCTCTCTCTCTCTCTCTCTCTCTCTCTCTCTCTCTCTCTCTCGCTCTCTCTCTCTCTGCACATGTATGGCTCTTTCTTACCCCTGTGGGCTGCTGTGGTATGCAGGGTCTTAGCCTGGGTTGTGACCAGTCTGCTCGCCAGTGATTTCTTCTGTTTGGAGTTTGTGTTTTCCCATAGAAGCTTCTGGTCTGCTGATTACCCCCTGCTTGCTGTCACACCCTCTCCCAGTCTGTGAATATTAATAGTACTCTCCTCCAGTTACACTGGCAGGCTGCCAAAGTCAACAGAGGATTAGATGGTCGCAATACAAAGCTACCCGAAAACTAACCATAAAGTCCTAAATGAAAAAAATCCTGCCACACATCTCAGAGATAGAGATGCCTAAAGGTCAAAAGAGGAAAGTTAAATAAAGTATTTGGGGTTTAACTGATTTCCTTTCCTTTCACATTATGTCATGAAACTATAGTGGTTTGCCACATGAGAAATATAAAAGTGATATATTACTTAATTCTTATGAGTTATTGAAAATAGTTCAAGCTTTGCAGACAGTGGATTGCAGACAGTGGACAGTGAAATATGAATAAATTACTATTCATTCTAGTTATCTTTTCCCTGCTTGGAGAAACAAAGAGTTGACAAGATCATCACAACACCCAGTTGTTAAACAGCCATTTAACGCAGACCAGGGGACGCCACCCATCAGATCACTTCCTGTGTTAAAAGGGGTGACCCTCTTTTTTTACAGCCCATGTAACAGTATAACTTTAGTACGTCCCCTCGCCCCGACACGGGCGTGAACCAGGGACCCTCTGCACACATCAACAACGGTCGCCCACGAAGCATCGTTACCCATCGCTCCACAAAGGCCACGGCCCTTGCAGAGCAAGGTGCAACACTACTTCTAGGTTTCAGAGCAAGTGACGTAACTGATTGAAATGCTAGTAGCGCGTACCCGCTAAGTAGCTAGCCATTTCACATCCGTTACACTCACCCCCCTTTCAACCTCCTCCTTTTCCGCAGCAACCAGTGATCCGGGTCACGGCACCAATGTAACAGTATAACTTTAGTACGTCCCCTCGCCCCGACACGGGCGCGAACCAGGGACCCTCTGCACACATCAACAACGGTCGCCCACGAAGCATCGTTACCCATCGCTCCACAAAGGCCACGGCCCTTGCAGAGCAAGGTGCAACACTACTTCTAGGTTTCAGAGCAAGTGACGTAACTGATTGAAATGCTAGTAGCGCGTACCCGCTAACTAGCTAGCCATTTCACATCCGTTACACCCACACTACAATTAGGCCTTCCGATCATGTACAAGGATGCAAGGGCGGGTCAGCCGGTCACATTCTCTATAGCATGGAAATGACCCGGGGGGCGGGAAAATCAATTGTAGAAAATGCGTCCTTGGCGTGTCCCCTCGCCTTGTAGGAAACGTGTCAAGCGGTTTGCTTATTATACCCTGGGACCCATCCTGCTGGCTTCTGTTGTTCTCCAATCTGGGACACATGTCAATATTGTTTGTTTATTTTACCCAGGGCCTCTGACGAGACCGTTTCCATTTTGGCCCAAGAGCAGGGATGGGCAACTGGCGGCCCGGATGTAGGTACGCAGACCCATGTGCCACTACGGCCCTGCATGATAAGTTGTGTTTTTTTGTGGCCCCCACCTCCATCAAAGTTGGCCATCCCTGCCCTGGAGCATGAGGTTGTAGATTGTGGGCCTGTCGTCACTGACAAATGTTCAATGTGTGTGTGTGTGTGTGTGTGGGGGGGGGGGGGGGGGGGGGTTTGTATGAAAAAGAAAACATATTTTTCTTGGTTAAAATGAATATCTAGAACCATACACTCCTCCTTATTGGGAATGCCCCTTTGGAGCTGAAGTAAGTAGCCCTGTGCCTTGGGGTTGTGATTGAGTGTCACACTTATTATCCCTAGTGGAATGAATCCCAGATGTGAGCTTGCTGGAGGGGTGTATCTACTGTGTAAAATCTAAACAATAATTTTAGAGATTAATTTATAAGTGTGCTGAGGCCATCATAAAATTCAGCTCTTTTTTTTTTTATCACCTCGTTGATGGGTTTTTACTGGTTTATTACTGGTTTATTACTTAGAATTTTGTGGAAATAATGATCAAAGTTAGGCAAAATTGCATGACATGTAGGCCTAATCTTCATCTGACATAGTTTGGTGGTCGCATTGTAATCTCGGCAACCCAGAATCAAATCTCGCCAGGTATCCTATAGTATGCACATGCACCCCCGCAAAATTATGATTCGATATCCCACTGCCTCTCAACAGTTATACAATTTAATGTTACTGATGGCACTGCAAATGAAGCATTTGGTCCAGCAGTAAAACAAACATGGGAAGCTGAGTCCTGCCCCCAGACAAACTGTTACCATAAAAGGCATAGAGTACAAAGAAACACACCGGACTCTTAATAGGCTAAACAAGTAACTGAACTCATGCAACTGCTCTTCCTCCATACTGTAACATGAATTACTTAAACAAATGGTGTCTTTGTTGGTTCCAATGATTCAATCTGTTTCCCATGATCATATCAGTTCCTTTTTGGCATCTGCTCTCCTTCCACACTTCCATACCCCCAGCTGGAGAGGATGATCATCAGACAAGGAAGGAAACTTGGTTGAAGTTATTGTTCAGAAAAACAGAGTTTTTATTGTCATCCTATATCAGCTGAGGTAATGGGAAGCTCAACACACAGAGTGGTAAGGGAATTTGAGTCACCCTTACAGCGTGAATGAAACGATGGCTGAAGTGTATGATTAAAGCCCAGTGAAAAAAGAAAACTACAGATAAGTTGCCTAGTCAAAGACATAGCCCACTAAATGTACTTTAATTTAATAAATGAAATATAAAGTTCTGATGAAAATGTAACTGTAAATTAAATGTATTGAATGTAGTTTCATCAAAGATTTTTTCCAACTGCATCGACTTCAATTAAGGAAATTAATTTTAAACCGGTCGAATTTACATACATACGTATGTGATGCGGACATGCGCAAAAAGCTCGCCGACGTGATTCATTGGAGGAGAAGATCATGTGACCAAACCGAAACCGTTATGGTGGCCAGCGTGTAAATATGGTTATGATTATGGTGGACTTTTAACAGGGAGTTGAGAGATACGTTATTGACGACGGGTCATGAGTAAATGTAACATTGTGTGAGCCTAAGACGGAAATGTATTTAGCAAGAAAAGTTTATGCTAGTTAGTCGGCTAACCGACGAGCTAGCTCGTTACTGGTACTAGCCAGCTCGAGTTTGGAAGTTAACGTCCGCTGATTACAGTGCGTGCATAAGTTTGCACTTTAGCCAAAACAAACGCGGTTGCACAGCTGTTTGTTTGAAATTGCAAGTGGAATGTGCCCTACCGAAGGGTTTGGCAGGTAGCTATGCTAGCTAGTTAATAGAGCTAGCATTGTTATGCTAGATCGCTAACTAGTTTAGCTAGCTGGCTAATTGTACCGAACGAGAAGTGGACAACGCATCTGCCAACCTTATCTAGCTAGCTATATGTAACCTTTGCTGGCCAGACAAAAAAAGTGATTTTATCAAGACAGTGAAGCAACTCGAGTAAGAGCTTTGTCATGGGTCTGGTGAACCTTGTCTTTTGCACCATTGGGAAATGTTTCAATTTCATATCTTTACTCCTGGACCTACATTTCTTAATAGTCCATTCAGTGATACGTCTCCTGGCGGCATGTATCACCTTTGTGAATAACCTACCCATGTTACTGACCAACTCAATTGTGAAGTGCTGGAACTTCACTGTGTTCTGCATGGTCGCCATGATGGACAGCATAACACTTTTGGCCCAGGGCACAGTCAACATGTTAGGGCGCTGGGTGCACCTTTTGGGAGGTGTTCTGGAGAGTTTCAAAATGGTGTGCTACTTGTCCTCACATGTTCTCCTGCGTGTCAGGGATCTGTTCCACCGTGGGCTGCTGTGTGGCCACTGCTTGCTGCAGCAGGTATGGGAGGGCTGTGGCATTGTGGTCAGCCTGGTGTTCTACCTGGTCAACACGGTGGTCAACCTGCTGCTCATCGGGACACAGAACGTCTACTCTGTTGTAGTCAGCATGTGGGAGGCGGTCTCCTGCCCCCTGCAGAAGGCTGTGGAGCTCACCCTCACACTCTTCACCTTTCTGTACAGCAGCCTGGTTGGCACCTCAGTCGTTCTCTGGACTCCCATCAGGCTGGCCCTGGAGTTCCTGGGCTCGCTCGGACACATCTTTGTCAGCGTCTTCCTCCTGAACATCTATGGCCTCATTCTCACAGCGACCATTGTTGTCACCGCTACAGTCTACATGAACCCTGAGCTGACCAGTCTTGGAGTCCGGCGCGCCTTCGGTTTTGTCAACTCTGTCCCCACCCTGCATCTCATACAGAGGGCGCTCCATCGCCTCTACGTGCTGGAGAGGGGCGTGTGGCAGAGGCTTCAGCGGCAGGCCAGCCGCCTACACCAAACGATAACACCAGTCTACAGGAACATCAGAGTGAGGGGTGACGGCCACGCCAGGCAATCTGAGCCCAGTGACAGAGAGCAGGGATCTCTTACGGACAGTAGGGAAGGAGACGCAGCACCACCCGCTGAACATGCTGCCCGGCCCGGCCAGCTAATGGATGACCTGTGGGACCTAGCGTTCCCCAGCTCCAGCAGCACAGACAGGCCTTTACAGAAACTCTCCTCGGGGGAGGAGTGCTGCAGCTCCAAGGGTCCCCCGGCCGACAGCCTACTGACTCTGCTCAAGGAGCAGGAGGAGAGGAAGAAGTGCGTCATCTGCCAGGACAGCACCAAGACAGTGGTGCTGCTGCCCTGCCGCCACCTGTGTCTGTGTCGGGACTGTACTCACATACTGCTGCGCCAGCCCGTCTACCAGCAGAACTGTCCGCTCTGCCGCCATATGATCCTTAATACCATGGATGTGTATCTCTGAGGGGCGTTACCCAGAGTGCTGCCTTGTTAACATGTTGAATCTCAGGTTTAGGATGTGCAGAGACTATAGGCTACATCTACACCTGCAGTACATTGCAGCTCAGACGCACGCTATCCAAGTCCAGTGCACTGCTGAAATTGCTTGTCGTCCGTGGCTGATGTCATAAATTATGCCTGTATTTTGTTCAGACCACCATGACAGTGCTTGCCAAAATGTTTATACTTGTTTGTTCATATTACTGAACACTTCACTTCATGTGCTGTACACTTCATGTCGTTCCAAACTGTATGTGGTGTGTGAACCTAATAAGGAATGTTTGCTGTGTAGCAGTTAATTGACTTTATTCAGCATAGGTTCAGTTTGAAAGCATTCCATTGGCAGTTTAAAACACTGGAGACAATACCGTACTAAATGCTGTCGTAAAAACACATTTTGTAGCTTATGTATAGGTTTAAATGGTGACAACCTCTCAAATGCAATTTGCCAATAGCCAATATTGTTCCAAGCAGTTCACATCCAGAGACCTGTAAAAAGTGTGAAATGGTTTTGTATTGTGAGAAAAGGTTAATTTCATAAGCTATGGTTGTCTAAAAATATCAGTGTCAGAAATTATTAACCAGATCTGTCTTGTCATATGAACCAATTTTTTGGGGGTTTTGTTCAAATTGTTATTCCATCACTTGTATCACTATAGCCAATTCTTTCCACTATGCTGATATATGAACACTACCTAATGTATGCTTCACACAAGGTTTATTCATCTTTATAGTTATTCAAATGTTTTTATCTTGTGATCAAACATTGACATGTTCACAGTGACCACCATTAGTCAGTAATGGGTTCATAATTCCTTGTTTCAATTTTGTCTCTTTGCTCAAAATAAGTATTGATCAAAGCTCTGGGAAATGCCATGTTGAAGATTTACAGCACAAACTGCAATGGTTATTGAATTAGATTGAAAGTGTTGGAGAAAGGCCTGTTAAGTGACAATAAAAGCAAAAGGCTGGTGAGTCATATTTGATATGCCTTTTTTGGGCCAATGTTTCATAAATGTTGGATAGGCTTTGCCTGTAATATATTTTGGGGTCAAACACGATGGAGTGACTTCAATATTGTGACAGAGGAGCCAGAATGTGAACCACAGTGTCACTGATGTCCTATGGTTGTCTTAGTCTCATTGACATTGTGTAGCCTATAATCATTTCCCACTGTCTTTGTTCCAATCAGAAGTCTTAACATTTGTCAGGTATTTCAACAGATGCTGTAATCACTCATTCAATACTTTGCCCTTTATCCCTTTTATCTAGTGCCAAACCAACATTTTCCAAAGGCCTACCATTTTCTTAACACCCCATGTAAAAAATATAATAACTATGAAACCAACAATGGTCTATGATGTGACATATTGCTAAAAATCTGGAGAGAAAAGGTTAGGCCCATGAATTATCTGACTTGACATTATATTGATACAAATGTATGAAAAAAGATTAGGCATATTATATTTTTGATGTCCAGAGTAAATCCTAGGTTATATTCTGAGTTTACCTCTTTTCCCCAAAGCCCTTTAATTGTTGTGTGACATTCCTGTCTACATATACAGTGGACTCTTATCACAGACCACACATGTTGCCATTCACATGGCTTATTTTGTCTAGGAAGACTGACCTGTGTATCCGGGAGCCATGGCACAAAGTTATGGACGTTGCAATAAGCCATGAATGGGGTAGCAGGTAGCCTAGTGGTTAAGAGTGTTGGGCCAGTAACTGAAAGGTTGCTGGTTTGAATCCCTGACTAGTTGAAAAATCTTAACCCTAATTTATCCTATAGGTCTCTGGTTAAGAGTGTCTGCTATATGACTTATGTACACATTTATTTTGTTTTATAAAGGTTTATGAATGTGGACATGCTCACGAATGAGAATGACAAATGTCTGTGAGACAATAAACGAACAATCTTTCGGTACTGTTTTTCTGTTGTGAAAAAAATGTATTTGATGCACTTTCACTATTTACTTCGCATCCCTGTTCAGAGCAGTCAATAGACTGGGTTTTTGTTACAGATTGGGTTTACCAACTTGTGTGAGCAAACCTAGGTTTGATACAATCCATCAGAAAGAGAACAGCACCACAGCCAGTTCTGTTTCACAGGATGCTTTGCTCATCATAATAGATCATATCAGCACTAGATGCATCAGCATCTTTGAGATAATCAAGGCTATTATTTCCTTGTTGATAAAACAATGTTTAATGTATAATTGATTCCGGTCCTCTTGACCAATGAATCCCCAAATAAGTGTTTCACATTACACGCACCAGACATTGGTAATGTCTTGAGTCAAACTCCGAAATGATAGGGCAATGTTTCCAACATACATTTTGAACTTGGATTAGTTAAAACCCATATTTCCTATCATTGCTGTGCCACCATTGCCAAGATTTCTATTTTGATCCAACACTCTGAAGTTCACTAAAACTGCTGATTTTCTTGAAAACCAAGTAGGATGGTGATGTTGAAGATTCCATATAAATGTAGCCATTATGCTAACCCTGATGCTAGTATCTCTGAATGTGAGAAAGTAGCCATCCCCTGCACCAGACTTCCCCAGCTGTGAAGAGAGGGAACCAGTGAAGAGCAGCAGCTGGGGGTGATGGGTGTAGGAAGGGGTCAGGAAAGGGGGCTCTACTGGACATCGGGGACCACTTCCTCCAGGAACTAGTTATTCACTAGAGTTTTGTGGTTTATAACTTCTGGGACTTAATTCCCAAAGTCCCTTAAAATATATCCCATCTGTGACATGTAAAGTGTTGGTTCCATGTTTCATGAGCTGAAATAAAGATCCCAGAAAAATAAGCACAAAAATCTTATTTAAAAAAATGTGTATGCTTACATTTGTTTACATCCCTGTTAGTGAGCATTCCTCCTTTGCCAAGATAATCCATCCGCCTAAACGGTGTGACATATCAAGAAGGTGATTAAACAGCATGATCATTATACACGTGCACCTTGTGTTTTTCACCTTTATTTAACCAGGTAGGCCAGTTAAAAACAAGTTCTCATATTCAACTGCGACCTGGCCAAGATAAAGCAAAGCAGTACGACAAAAACAACAACACAGTTACACATAAACAAACGTACAGTCAATAACACAAAAGAAAAGAAAAATCTATGTACAGTGTGTGCAAATGTAGAAGAGTAGGGAGGTAGGCAATAAATAGGCCATAGAGGCGGAAATAATTACAAATTAGCATTAATACTGGAGTGATAAATGTGCAGATGATGATGTGGAAGTAGAGATGTACAAAAGAGCTAGAGGGTAAGTAATAATATGGGCATGAGGTAGTCGGGTGTGCTATTTACAGATTGGCAGTGATCTGTAAGCTACAGTGATCGGTAAGCTGCTCTGACAGCTGATGCTTAAAGTTAGAGAGGGAGATATAAGACTCCAGCTTCAGAGATTGGCAGCAGAGAACTGGAAGGAAAGGCGGCCAAAGAAAGTGTTGGCTTTGGGGATGACCAGTGCAATATACCTGCTGGAGCGCGTGCTACGGGTGGGTGTTGCTATGGTGACCAGTGAACTGAGATAAGGCAGGGCTTTACCTAGCAAAGACTTATAGCTGACCTGTAGCCAATGGGTTTGGCGACGTGTATGTAGTGAGGGCCAGCCAACAAGAGCATACAGGTCGCAGTGGTGGGTAGTATATGGGGCTTTGGTGATAAAAACGGATGGCACTGTGATAGACTACATCCAGTTTGCTGAGTAGAGTGTTGGGGGCTATTTTGTAAATGACATCGCCGAAGTCAAGGATCGATAGGATAGTCAGTTTTACGAGGGTATGTTTTGCGGCATGAGTGAAAGAGGCAATGTTGCGAAATAGGAAGCCGATTCTAGATTTAATTTTGGATTGGAGATGCTTAATGTGAGTCTGGAAGGAGAGTTTACAGTCTAACCAGACACCTAGGTATTTGTAGTTGTCCACATATTCTAAGTCCGAACCGTCCAGAGTAGTGATGCTAGTCGGGCGGGAGGGTGTGGGCAGCAATCGGTTGAAAAGCGTGCACTTAGTTTTACTAGCATTAAAAATCAGTTGGAGGCCACGGAAGGAGTGTTGTATGGCATTGAAGCTTGTTTGGAGGTTTGTTAGCACAGTGTCCAAAGAAGGGCCAGATGTATACAGAATGATGTCGTCTGCGTAGAGGTGGATCAGAGAATCACCAGCAGCAAGAGCGACATCATTGATGTATACAGAGAAAAGAGTCGGCCCGAGAATTGAACCCTGTGGCACCCCCATAGAGACTGCCAGAGGTCCGAACAACAGGCCCTCCGATTTGACACACTGAACTCTCTCTGAGAAGTAGTTGGTGAACCAGGCAAGGCAGTCATTTGAGAAGCCACGGCTATTGAGTCTGCCGATAAGAATGCGGTGATTGACAGTCGAAAGCCTTGGCCAGGTCGATGAAGACGGCTGCACAGTACTGTCTTTTATCAGCGGTTATGATATCGTTTAGGACCTTGAGCGTGGCTGAGGTGCACCTATGACGGAAACCAGACTGCATAGCGGAGAAGGTACGGTGGGATTCAAAATGGTTGGTGATTTATTAACTTGGCTTTCGAAAATTTTAGAAAGGCAGGGCAAGATGGATATAGGTCTATAACAGTTTGTGTCTAGAGTGTCTCCCTTTGAAGTGGGGGATGATCGTGGCAGCTTTCCAATCTTTGGGGATCTCAGACGATACGAAAGAGATCGTCTGCCGTAGATTTCTCAAGTTTTGAGGGAGCGTACAATTGGCATGCTGACGGCAGGAATGTCCACCAGAGCTGTTGCCAGATAATTTTATGTTAATTTCTCGACCATAAGCCACCTCCAACATCATTTTGGAGAATTTGGCAGAACTTCCAACCAGCCTCACAACCGCAGACCATGTGTAATCACACCAGCTGATGAAACTGTGGGTTTGCACAACAAAATAATTTCTGCACAAACTGTCAGAAACTGTCTCACGGAAGCTCATCTGAGTGCTCGTCGTCCTCACCAGGGTCTTGACTTAACTGCAGGTTAAGACCCTGTGGGCAAAAGCTCACCTTCAAAGGCCACTGGCACACTGTACAAGTGTGCTCTTTACAAATGAATCCCGGTTTCAACTGTCCTGGGCAGATGGCAGACAGCATGTACAGTTGAAGTCGGAAGTTTACATACGCTTAGGTTGGAGTCATTAAAACTCGTTTTTCAACCACTCCACAAATTTCTTGTTAACAAACTATTGTTTTGGCAAGTCAGTTAGGACATCTACTTTGTGCATGACACAAGTATTTTTTCCAACAATTGTTTACAGACAGATTATTTCACTTATATTTCACTGTATCACAATTCCAGTGGGTCAGAAGTTTGCATACACTAACTTGACTGTGCCTTTAAACAGCTTGGAAAATTCCAGAAAATGATGTCATGGCTTTAGAAGCTTCTGATAGGCTAATTGACATCCTTTGAGTCAATTGGAGGTGTACCTGTGGATGTATTTCAAGGCCTACCCTCAAACTCACTGCCTCTTTGCTTGACATCATGGGAAAATCAAAAGAAATCAGACCTCAGAAAAAGACCTCAGAAAAAAAATTGTAGACCTCCAAAAGTCTGGTTCATCCTTGGGAGCAATTTCCAAATGCCTGAAGGAACCACGTTCATCTGTACAAACAATAGTACGCAAGTATAAACACCATGGGACCACGCAGCCGTCATACCGCTCAGGAAGGAGACACGTTCTGTCTCCTAGAGATGAACGTACTTTTGTGCGATAAGTGCAAATCAATCCCAGAACAACAGCAAAGGACCTTGTGAAGATGCTGGAGGAAACAGGTACAAAAGTATCTGTATCCACAGTAAAACGAGTCCTATTTCGACATAACCTGAAAGGCCGCTCAGCAAGGAAGAAGCCACTGCTCCAAAACCGCTATAAAAAAGCCAGACTACGGTTTGCAACTGCACATTGGGACAAAGATCGTACTTTTTTGAGAAAAGTCCTCTGCTCTGATGAAACAAAAATAGAACTGTTTGGCCATAATGACCATAGTTTTGTTTGGAGGAAAAAGGGGGAGGCTTGCAAGCCGAAGAACACCATCCCAACCGTGAAGCACGGGGGTGGCAGCATCATGTTGTGGGGATGCTTTGCTGCAGGAGGGACTGGTGCACTTCACAAAATGGATGGCATCATGAGGCAGGAAAATTATGTCGATATATTGAACAAACATCTCAAGACATCAGTCAGGAAGTTAAAGCTTGGTCGCAAATGGGTCTTCCAAATGGACAATGACCTCAAGTATACTTCCAAAAATGTGACAAAATGGCTTAAGGACAACAAAGTCAATGTATTGGAGTGGCCATCACAAAGCCCTGACGTCAATCCTGTAGAAAATTTGTGGGCAGAACTGAAAAAGCGTGTGCGAGCAAGGAGGCCTACAAACCTGACTCAGTTACACTGAGAAGGAATGGGCCAAAAATCACCCAACACTGTCAGGAGGAATGGGCCAAAATTCACCCAACTTATTGTTCACCCAAGCTTGTGGATGTCACGCCCTGACCTTAGAGATCCTTTTTATTCTCTATGTTTGGTTGGGTCAGGGTGTGACTCGGGTGGGAAAATCTATGTTTTCTATTTCTTTGTTGTTTTGCTGAGTGTGGTTCCCAATCATTTATAAGTTGTGATTTTCCGTTTGGGTTTTGTGGGGTGTTATTTTCTGTTTAGTGTCTGTGCCTGACGGAACTGTTCGCTTTCGTTTTTGGATTTGTTATTTTTGTTTGGGTGTTTCTTGTAAATAAATATCATGAACACTTTCCACGCTGCGCTTTGGTCCACTCTTCCTTCCACTGATGACGAGCGTTACAGTGGAAGGCTACCTGACATGTTTGACCCAAGTTAAAGGCAATGTTACCAAATACTAATTGAGTGTATGTACACTTCTGACCCACTGGGAATGTGGTGAAAGAAATAAAAGCTGAAATAAATCATTCTCTCTACTATTATTCTGACATTTCACATCTTAAAATAAAGTGGTGATCCTAACTGACCTAAAACAGGGAATTTTTACTAGGATTAAATGTCAGGAATTGTGAAAAACAGAGTTTAAATGTATTTGGCTAAGGTGTATGGAAACTTCCGACTTCAACTGTAGTACTGTGAGAGGTAGGCTTGGACAATCTCTTAATATGTGTTTTTTAAAAGATAATAAAAAATGAAAACAGTAAAAACATAAAAGCCCCTGTTGAGGGTACACTGAGAGCGGTCTTCCTTAAGAGGGTCACAGCTGAGGTAACTAGCAGCACTGAGATGAGTTGATTAGAGTGTTCTTAAGTGAGGTATCCTTGGGCATAATTGTTCATTAGCCAGTTGCGGGCAACCAAATGTCCAGATCCGTGGTACTGAGTTGATCACAGTAGGATTGGTGAGGTTAATGTAGAGTGAAGGACTAGAGCATGGGTAATATTGCGAGAAAACTCAGCTTGGTGAAGCTCATTGAATGAGGGACTATAGTGCAGGTGACGCCTTGCGAGGCCATCTGACTGGAAGTTCCAATTTTAACATGTATGTAATTGATCATGCCCTGTGTTACTATGGTTAGGTGTTATTGTGCGTGTTTTGATGTTCCTGATACTTAGAACATTTGAGGTAAAATTAGATTTTTGGGACTGTGTTACAAACTTAGATAGGACATTTGGATAGATGTAAGATAATCTATACCATAGTAATCGCAGTAGGCAATATCCCAGTGTGGATACAACACCTGTTGTGGGACCACTAATTAGGCAATATTTTAATAATGGTATGGGTTTCCCTGTTTATATAGACAGGGTTTTGAAATCTAAAAACAGAGCTAACCAGTTTTCCTTGTCTGTCTCATTCCCCTCTGTGTTTTTTGTTTGTATTTTATGTGAATGAGAGTGTGTGAGGGAAGTATGTTTTGGGAACAGTACTGTGGGAATGTGAATGAGAGTGTGTGTGAGGGTAGAAATAAGTGTTAATCTTACATTTGGAGAATAAGATATGTAGCGTTATCTTGGGGTTCCGTTCAACCCTGCCTATCATAGAATGTCACGGAGAGGTATTATTAAGTGCTAGATGTTAGTCTATAATTTCTTTAAGACTAGAGAACCGTTGAGAAACTAACGCTTTTGGGTTCCTCTGTGAGTGTATGGATGAAGAGTAGTTGGAAACAGGGTGATTCATTCATGAGTACCTAAGATTTCCTACGTTTATGTATTGATTCTGTGAAGATATGGGGGGGGAAATGAATGAGAAATTGTACGTGTGTATAATCGTTTACTAGAGATTTGATGAAGTTATACTGGGAATATAATGAGGTCAAATCAAATCTAAACATTTTAGTCACATGCGCCAAATAGAACAAGCCCCTAACCGACAGTGCAGTTTCAAAAAATACGGATAAGAATAAGAAGTAAAAGTAACAAGTCATTAAAGAGGAGCAGTAAAAAAATAACAGTATATACAGGTGGGTGCCGGTACAGAGTCAATGTGCGGGAGCACCGGTTAGTTGAGGTAGTATGTACATGTAGGTAGAGTTAATTAAAGTGACTATGCATAGATGACAACAGAGAGTGGCAGTGGTGTGGAGACGGGAGGGTGGGGGCAATGTGAATAGTCTGGGTAGCCATTTGACTAGATGTTCAGGAGTCTTATGGCTTGGGGGTAGAAGCTGTTTAGAAGCCTCTTGGACCTAGACTTGGCGCTCCGGTACCGCTTGCCGTGTGGTAGCAGAGAGAACAGTCTATTACTAGGGTGGCTGGAGTCTTTGTCAATTTTTAGGGCCTTCCTCTGACACCGCCTGGTATAGAGGTCCTGGATGGCAGGAAGCTTGGCCCCAGTAATGTACTGGGCTGTTCGCACTACCCTCTATAGTGCCTCGTGGTCGGAGGCCAAGCCGTTGCCATACTAGGCAGTGATGCAACCAGTCAGGATGCTCTCGATGCAACTTAAACAACCCATACGTAGACGTAGGTTCAGAGTGGTCTCTTTATGGATCATTTGATAGAGATAAGGTTAAAAGCATCAATCAATCAAGTTTATTTTATATAGCCCTTCGTACCTCAGCTAATATCTAGAAGTGCTGTACAGAAACCCAGCCTAAAACCCCAAACAGCAAGCAATGCAGGTGTAAAAGCATCATATGACTGTCTAAATACTTTTTAGACAGTCATATGACAGTGATTTTTTCTGTCAGGGTAATACATTTAGAGAAAACTGAAAGGCCTGAAAATTAGTTTTTCGCAGTAAGAGATGAGTTAGAGCGAAATATGGTGGAATTTTGACGTAACTTATAACGTACAGTGCCTTGCAAAAGTATTTATCCCCTTGGCATTTTTCCTCTTTTATTGCATTACAACCTGTAATTTGCATGGATTTTTATTTGGATTTCATGTAATGGACATACACAAAATAGTCCAAATTGGTGAAGTGAAATGAAAAAAATTACTTGTTTCAATAAATTCAAAAAAATTCAAAACGGAAAAGTGGTGTGTGATATGAAGCCCCTAAATAAGATCTGGTGCAACCAATTACCTTCAGAAGTCACATAATTAGTTAAATAAAGTCCACCTGTGTGCAATCTAAGTCTCACATGATCTGTCACATGATCTCAGTATGTATACACCTATTCTGAAAGGCCCCAGAGTCTGCAACACCACTAAGCAAGGGGCACCACCAAGCAAGCGGCACCATGAAGACCAAGGATCTCTCCAAACAGGTCAGGGACAAAGTTGTGGAGAAGTACATATCAGGGTTGGGTTATAAAGAAATATCAGAAACTTTGAACATCCCACGGAGCACCATTAAATACATAATAAAAAAATGGAAAGAATATGGCACCACAACAAACCTGCCAAGTGAGGGCTGCCCACCAAAACTCACGGACCAGGCAAGGAGGGCATTAATCAGAGAGGCAACAAAGAGACCAGAGATAAGCCTGAAGGAGCTGCAAAGCTCCACAGTGGAGTATCTGTCCATAGGACCACTTTAAGCCGTACACTCCACAGAACTGGGCTTTACGGAAGAGTGGACAGAAAAAAGCCATTGCTTCAAGAAAGAATTAAGCAAACACATTTGGTGTTTGCCAAAAGGCATGTGGGAGACTCCACAAACATATGGAAGAAGGTACTCTGGTCAGATGAAACAAATATTTAGCATTTTGGCCATCAAGGAAAACGCTATGTCTGGCGCAAACCCAACACCTCTCATCACACCGAGAACACCACCCCCACAGTGAAGCATGGTGGTGGTAGCATTATGCTGTGGGGATGTTTTTCATCAGCAGGGACCTCTGAAACTGGTCAGAATTGAAGGAATGATGGATGGTGCTAAATACAGGGAAATTCTTGAGGGAAACCTGTTTCAGTCTTCCAGAGATTTGAGACTAGGACGGAGGTTCACCTTCCAGCAGGACAATGACCCTAAGCATACTGCTAAATCAACACTCTAGTGGTTTAAGGGGGAAAATGTAATGTCTTGGAATGGCCTAGTCAAAGCCCAGACCTCAATCCAATTGAGAATCTGTGGTATGATTTAAAGATTGCTGTACACCAGCGGAACCCATCCAACTTGAAGGAGCAGGTGCATTTTTGCCTTGAAGAAGAGGCAAAAATCCCAGTGGCTAGATGTGCCAAGCTTATAGAGACATACCCCAATAGACTTGCAGCTGTAATTGCTGCAAAAGGTATTGACTTTAGGGGGGTGAATAGTTATGCACGCTCAAGTTTTCAGTTTTTTGTCTTATTTCTTGCTTGTTTCACAATAAAAAAATATTTTGCATCTTCAAAGTGGTAGACATGTTGTGTAAATCAAATGATACAAATGATACAAACCCCCCAAAAATCCATTTTAATTCCACGATGTAAGGCAACAAAATAGGAAAAATGCCAAGGGGGTGAATACTTTCGCAAGCCACTGTAGTACAAAGCGTAATTTAGGGTTTTTCATCAATATATTAAAACCGCGAGGAGAGAGGAGCAGAAATAAACATCATAGAAGAGGTACACTAAAGCAAAGCCATAAAGATACTAAAAGAAGCGCGTGAGCATTCTACCAATTCGGCTGAAATATGGGAATAAAATCTAATCATGGATAAAATTCGGCCCTGCTGAAAGGAAAATTCCAATCTTAGAGAATTCAGGGATGTAATTGTGACTTGGCACAATGACATAAAAGAAGAATCATTAGTTCAATACACCAGCGTATTGATGTTAGCGTTCTATTTGCGTAATTGTACTTTTTGTGAAGTAATTTGAGTATGTAGTATGCTTATTGGTCTTAAGATACAAATTCTTTGTTTTAACTAATTATGAGAAATTTGTTGGTTGCGCTATCAATATGAACCGCATAGCATGTCATTGCATCGAACTTGCTAGTATATTGACTATTCACGTCATGCTTAGCTAAATGGTATAGCTGTTGTGCGTTCTCAATGGACATTGTTAAATTGGGTGCTGGAAATTCGCTCTGGCTATTTCATTCGAATTTCAGAGCACTGGTTTGAATGTACACAGATGCTCAACGCCGGGTTGAATATATCCGGTGTCAGTAAACATTAGGGAAATAACATAATTGGAACTATTGCCAGCAGCACAGTTTGTCACCAACTTTTGAATAAACATGAAAAAGCCTAACCAGCTCTGCTAGGCAAGTAGAATGGAGAGTGACGATGTATTATCTTGCTTATTTCTTGAAGTAGCGTTGGCTAGCAAGCTAGCCAACTTTAGCCAGTTAGCTTGGGTGTGGGGCAAGAAACGTATTATATTTTGTGAGGTCAGAGAGCTTGGATCAACCCTGCTCCTTGGCAGATTTTGGGGTTGAATAATCCGTGTGAGAATCAAGGACAGTGGATATTAGGTAACATATTAAAATGAGCAGTACATATGGGCAAGAGCACGAATGATGTTACGAATAGTCAAACTTTGCTTCACGCCGCATTTAAACAATCGCTAAAGGGTGTAGATTTGAGGGTTCTGTGTTGATACACTATGTAGTGAATCTATTATTGGCGTAAAACCCGTGAACAGAAGTTATGTTTGTTTTGACTATAATTTAAAACTATTGCCATGTTTGTTCTTAGATATAGCAGCCAGTGTTTGTTTTAAGATGCAAACTGAACATTTTAAAAGCTTGCTTAGTTCCAATAGAAAGGCTAATTTATTCAACATAAATAGCGAGGCGATTTCCAGGTTAAAACGCTGTGTGGTCTAAATGCTCTGCTGGAATAACCTAGTGAGAATGGAGTCGTATTTAAATCACTGAATATATGCTTGTAAACAATTGCAAGTGTTTGTTTTCTTACTTGTAGCCTACTCAGAAGAGACAGTTGCCTAAATCTAATTAATTCTAATAATAGAGGATATGCAATTGCGATAAAGCTGTGACCATGATCATGATGAAACAAGGCTACAACAGCAATGGATTGAAGTTTTGGATGGTAAGAGGCTGTAGTATTGTGCACACCCGAATGTGTTTTTTCCTTAAGAATTGGCTGAGGTATTTTATACATTTGGGCATTACAAGTTCATCTTAAAATAACAGATGTTTAATGAGAGTGAAGCAGAGGTTGGTATTAAAATATAGAGTAATATTGTAAACATGTAAACATTGTCTTCTAGTAAGGAGTGTTAGGTTCTAATTCTCAGAGTAAAAAACTCTTCGGACACTATGAAAGCTTAACCAAGTTTATTCTTCCCAGAGGATCAATACAGCTACATTAGACAAAAACATGGTTTCCCCCGTGGTAGTATACAGACCCCACTTTGGGTGGAATCTCCTCCTTATCACTAAACATTGTATCATTATTGCTAGGAAGGGAGCTGAGTGATATGGGCCTTGAATGGTTCCTCCCCTTATCAATACTGCTACATGTGTTGCTTTCCCTGCACTCAGCCCCCCCGAAGCTTAATTATGGCAACCCTCATGTCTCTATACGATCTCCTGTAACAATATCCATAGTCTCTGGGGATGATACCCCTCTATCACCCCGATCACATTCCATCCCACTTAACAGTCGGATGTAAACATTCTATCTCACACAGGCCTCATGTGTACCTCGCCTCCTGCTACAGATACATGTGCACATATATCTTTCCATCTAACCCATAACACACTAGTCACTACTCCTAATGCACTTCTACAGTTATAAAACATACTAAAACATTCCTAAATCAATTAGTCAATAAACATCAGTCCCTCCTCTGGAACAATGATCACTCTTATGTTCCATGGCACCTTAAAACATATTGACTTAAAAAGGAAAGAGAACAAGTGCACGTTTAATAATTTCACACCACCCTTGATGTGACTAAAACTGGGGACAGAACCGCCCATCTGTTACGTTCTATGCCCATGTGATGCTGGTCTTTATCATCCAGCAATCTATATGTATTGATGCGATTCAACATTAAAATTCTGATGACATGGTAAGACAAAAGAAGAAAAATAACCTTCATGGTTGCTAAGGTTTCTAGAGCCTCCCTAGGCCTAATACATTTGAGCAGTGCCCCCACCCCTCCAGTTTGAAAGCAACTCTCTCTCGCTGTATCCGAATCATAACTAAAACATTTAACATAAATTAAACATTATCCAACCCAAATATAGAATGACCGTCCTAAGGTCTTTACTTTGAGTCTATGACTCGAATTCAAGCTTCTCAACCTAGCACACATCATCACGGATAGAACATTTATAAACGGGACCTTTTATTGCCGGTGATAACTCTTCTCATTACAGCCCCCCTTTGTCCCTGTTTTCCTGACGCGAGTGGCCTGGTGTTCGCAGTGTGTGTAGACCTTCCTCAATAACACGCCCCCCCCCCCCCCCCCCCCTCCCGGCACTTATCATTCTAGAGTGTCTTCAGATAGCGTTACAATTCACCTTCCCAACGGCACATGTAACTCTCGCCTGTCACATTTGATGGCCCTTGATAATGTCCCGATTTCAATATCCAAATAGATACATCCGTTTTTCCCACGTACACGAGTCTCCCACCTGATCCGCTACCAAGCAGTTATGTCTGGTTCGTTTCTCCCACCAGCACCCCAGGAACATGAGAGAAATGTTAACGTTATATCTCTCCGTGCTCACTCCACATGTGGAGTCTCAGCATTCCTGCCGCCTGTACCCAGGTTTGACTCAGACTCAGATTGGAGTGTTTAAAACTTCTTAGGGATAGGGGGCATTATTTTCACATCCGGATGAAAAGCGTGCCCAAAGTAAACTGCCTGTTACTCAGGCCCAGAAGCTAGGATATGCTTAGAATATGCTTAGATAGAAAACACTCTAAAGTTTCTAAAACTGTTAAAATAATGTCTGTGAGTATAACAGAACTGATTTGGCAGGCGAAACCCCGAGGACAAACCATCCAGGGGAAAAGAATTTGAGCTCACTGTGTTTTCAATTGGTTTTCTATGGGAGGCTCTATTTAATAGGAACCTGGTTGCAGTTCCTATGGCTTCCACTAGATGTCAACAGTCTTTAGAAATTGGTTGATGTTTTTCTTTTGAGAAATGAGGAAGTAGGGCTGTTCTTTGTGAGTGTCAAGCCAAGTGGACTCTTCTGTTTGTGGCGCGTGAACTGAAACGCGCTTCACCTTGTATTTATCCGGTATTGAACACAGTATATTCCGTCTTAAATTTTATCGATTATTTACGTTTTAGGATACGTAAGGTTGGATTAGGAATGTTGTTTGAAATGTTTGGACCAAGTTTACAGGTAATTTATTAGATACTTTGTAGGCATGTTGGGCGAGTTGGAACCGGTGTATTTCTGAATCAAACGCGCCAAATAAATGGACATTCTTGGGACATAAAGAAGGACATTATCGTACAAAAGGACCATTTGTGATGTTTCTGGGACATTTTGGAGTGCCAACAGAAGAAGATCTTCAAAGGTAAGGCATTAATTATATCGCTATTTCTGACTTTTGTCACGCACCTGCCTGGTTGAAATCTGATTTTCATGTGATTCTATGCGGGGCGCTGTCCTCAGATAATCGCATGGTCTGCTTTCGTCGTAAAGCCTTTTTGAAATCTGACACAAACCCGTTAACAGGATCACTAAGAAGTTAAAAGTCACAGTCGCATTGAACGCCTTTGTCGCTCTTTCTTCAGCCGGTTAGGGAGGGTTTTGAGGTTCACACACATTGTTTGTGGTGAAATTATTCATACCATGCATTAAGACATCATCTGCCTTCACCTTCCATGATAACCTCAAGAGAGGACAGATCAGAACAACAGTTTAGTTCAACTAATTTCTGTTTCAGGAAATCTAGACAAGTATTGACTATATGACCAATTATTACATTCCCAATTTCCTTAATAACATTATCTCTATGACAAACGTCAAAGAGCATAACAACTTACTGTTACTGTTGAAACCATTTTAAAATGTAATTCATACTCCCGTATTTTACTGGCGACCTCTTGGAAGAGTTACCAGATTAGGAAGTTAGCCCCCTAACCCATTGGGGAATCTCACAATCCAGTAGACCCAATCTGGTGAAATTTGTATTGAAACAAAAACAAAAATGAAATCAGCAATGCACATATAACCATCCATTTGGAGTAACTGTCATCCCTTTTTAACATTTATTTTTTCTGACTGAACAAAATATACTTGTATATTTACCCAAGGACCAGGACCCCAGGGAACTGGTCATTTTCCCTTCGAACACATGATTCACATCGTGTTTCAAAAACAACATGTTAAATCAAAAATAAACTAATTCAAATAACCAATCAACTTAGAGTTACAACTCTTGATAACTCCATAAGAAAATAATAGTATCTCATAAAGTAATGGTGAAATAGAATAGAGTCTGATGTTTCTCATTCATTTTATAATTAAATCCCACCTGTTTCGATCATTTCTAGTGAGATTGATCAGGCCTCACCAGAAAGTCATCATACAGGGCATTCGACACCATTAAATATTTCCTCTCCCTTTTCTTTCCCTGTCCTTCAGAAACCCTTTAAACATTTCAAACATTTCCATCCTTCTGAATACCCAATTTAAAACCAAATTGGAAAGACCCCAGTAAATAAATCCTCTGGTATCAACACCACTAACCCATATTCATAACCGGTAAGTTGTGTGTACGTGCTGGTGTGTATGTGGTAAACCGTAGGTCAAAAACACACATCAACAGGCCTTACTTATCTGGGAACTCCTTTTATGTTCAGGGTATTTTAGATTTCTTCACTCCCGTCTATAATATACACCTTGTATTAACTATTTTCCAAGGTAGCGCTACCCAATTCCCCGGATAATAGTTATAGTATTTGTACCTATTAATTGGTTACGGCACTTAATACCTTGTATTAGAACCTATACTATAGCGTCTGCAAATGTATTATTGGAGAATACGGATGACTTAATGTCTTATTCCAGTATGGCGCCTCAAATATCACTGTTGTTGATAACCCACATCACCAAAATTATTCACACTTGTCTTCCTATTTCCACCCCAACAGGGCATAAAACCAACCTCTCTTTACTGCTAACCCCTTTTGAGGACTCAAACCTCTTCTAGCACAAAAACAGAGGCCTCAAACCTTTTAATAGCGGAACCGAACCCCTATAATAGAGCTTGTTCAAACCTTCATACACACCCACACACACACCCTACGCTCTCACGGCCACTGCGACTGGGATTCCACCCTTCTTACGGGTCTGGCCACTACACTACTACACTAGGGTTTACCCTCCACAGGACCACCCTGTTCAGGACTTCCCCTCTCTCTATTAGAATTCACCCTCCACAGGCTTTCTGCTCAGGACTTTATCAGATTTACCCTCCACAGATCTATTCTGCTCGGGACTTTATGAAATTTACCCTCCACAGATCTATTCTGCTCGGGACTTACTCTATGAAATGTTACCCTCCACAGGAGCTATCCTGCTCGGGACTTAGGAGATTTACCCTCCACAGATCTATTCTGCTCAGGACTTACTCTAAGCTTTATGGTACTAGCATATACCACAAAGCTACGACCGGTCGTAACACAATGGGCTTACTGAATAAACTCAGGCTTTCGAGGTCCATATCTTAAAATTGGTTCAGCCTACGACTCTCATCTCCCCAAGATGTCAGAATTAGTGATAACAGGTGTAGGAACTGTGCCTACCTTGTTTCTGGTGCCGGCTCCTGTGTCACTGATTTGGAATCTCTAGTTAGACTGCAAATCGTGGTGAACACTGCTCGCAGCGCCATCTGTTAGGTTCTAATTCTCAGAGTAAAAAACTCAATGGACATTTATGAAAGCTTAACCAAGTTTAATTCTTCCCAGAGGGTCAATACAGCTGCATTCAGACAAAAACATTGTCACACAAGCACTGATATTTAACCGTTCCTCATAGGCTGAGTCTCGACCTACCCATCTGCACAAACATTGTTCTTAACTGCTAGGCAGGACACTAGTGATACGGGCAATAAACTTTTGTTTCTCTCGTAAGGTGACCTGACCTGACCTCAACCCCACTCCATCACCAATCCATGGCTTTCTCCCCTTATCAAGGCCTGCCACATGTAATCACTTCCCTGCACTCAACACATTCCAAGCTGAATTGCACACACTATATACCTTCCTCCTATAACCATTAACTTCTGCTGCAGACCCTCTAAACCTCAGCACTCCATCAGTGACATGAATAACTATATTTTATATTCTCAGAACCCAACACATGTGTAAGGGGTGCGTACGGGCGGCAGAGTCAGACGCAGGAGAGCAAAAACTGTGTTTCCAATGGCGCAGTTTAATAATAAAAACCCACCGGAAAACAGAACAATCAATAAATGGGTACAAAACCCAATGCACACTAGACATAACGGAGAGGTTAAGACAACACCCACGTGCAGATAACGACAGGATGAACCCAGAGTGACTTATGATGGTCCTTGTTCTGCATGGGAGGGGCTGAACCAACCATGACTGAGCATTGTTAGTGTCAGCTATATATAGTACTCTGCATCTGTGTAAAGGTCAGGTTACTCGGTCCAACACTCAAGAGTGGGGGGGTCGACCAGCCTCATTATTGCAATAATTAATCGATATTAAATAAAGATGATTGTTTGAAGAAATGACAATCTCTCTCAGTTCTGAATTTCCACGACAACTCACCATTAAAAAGTGTCCATATAACTATACCATGATATTTGCATTGCTACTAAGTAAACCTCCAATTGGCCCCCACTATTCCACCCACAGAACAGAAGCAGATCAGGCGCCCAAAAAAATCCTGCTTATCTTAATTTCCATAATTAACAATTAATATTTGTAATAATGTAGGATTGTTACCTCTTACCAGTTTTGCCATTACAAAAATTACATTTTGGCAAGCAATTATTATTTTAGCAAACAATTCTTGTGATTCATCCTATATTGTCCCTAACATCTTTACTCCCTAGCAACAGGATAAATACACACACATACACACACACAAACACTCATACACACCCTTTCCCCACAAACAACCATATACTCAGATGCTCAACAGTTGTTCCATCCCAGAGCCCAACTCAAGAAAGGCCTTGATTTACGAATGCATATACATTTGCAGTCATATGAGAAGGCATGCAAATTTTAGCAAAAATTGGCAAAAATGTGGAGATTTGATTAATGGTGTCACATCCTAGTTGATGGAGATCAGATATACCCCCTTCACCTGAAACACCCACAAGCAATCCCCCGCTGTGACCATATTCCAAAGCATCTCTGTGCAGTCAGACCTTTGATGATTTTATGCCACAAGGGCCACAATAATATGCCCCCTCTCTGAATGTCTGAATGTGACCCCCTCCCCATGGGTTACTGCAGTTAGTGTTAGCCAGCACTGCCACTGCCTGGGTGGGGGGCACCCCACCGGAATCCCCACCGACTAGGTACAAGGACATCAAGGTTCTCATTAGCAGCTTTGAGAATTTCCTTGTATATTATGCTCTCCCATCAGGGGGCTCTGGCTTTGTAGGACCAACCCTGCCAGGCAGGCTCAGAATCTTGAGGGAGCGGTGCTGCTTTATTAGGTCTCTGACCACATTCATCTTTCTGATTTGGCTGCGTATAGGCTACTTACAGTAGGCCCATTAAACAGATAAGGACTTCTCCTTAGTGTATGGGTCTCTCAGGTGGGTGTCTAGGGTATAGGGTTATCATGATAGGACAGTAAATAAATAAACAATCATTTATTTTAAAATGTATATCCCATATCTGCACAAAATTGAATGCTCTCTCTCATAACCCCTGCTCACAAATACACATGGGCTCTGAGATTTGCAACCCGTATCCTTTTTCACTCACTCAACTCCATACTTTTCCAAACACAAAAACTCACACCCTACCTTCCATCACAATACATGCACACATACCCACATACTGTGCCTTCTATGTCCTCTGTGTTTTATCTCTACCATGTTGATCGAGTACTTTTGTGTTCCAGTTCCTTATATTTGAAGATGTATTATTTCGCTAATTATCCTTTCTTCTAATGCTGTCTTGTCAATTTATGAAATAGTGTAAATGGAATGTCTTAAACAAATTATTTTCCAACATTCCCTATCTAGAATGGTATAGTGTAGTTGTAGTTTATTTCTTTAACAATTGTTGTATTTTATTGCTTTTCAATATATATTTTTTATTACAATCCCTACAATGTCTAGTAGTGTGTGTTCCAATATTCAACGACTCTTTGGGAACTTTGCAATACTTAGAATAGCCATGGAGTAGTCTTTGTGTCTCTGAAAATTTGGTTATCAATATACAGTTTATCGACTATGAGAGCTACGCGTTTCCCTTTCAATCTATTTTCCTTGAAGATTGGATACAGAACTTTGCACCGTTCTGCAATTTCCTTCGGGAACTGATCATTCATGCCTATTTTCGTGCCAGCAAGTCTTTTCCCCAGGCTTTTAACCATTATTTTATCTTTAAAGAAAGCACATTTGGCAATGATTGGACGTTTATACCTCTGCCCTCTCTGTCCGAAACGGTGTACACGTTCGAGTTGGATTTTGTCGACAGCTTCTTGTAGGAACTCCCAACTACACCCTCAGGAACTTCTCCTTCTTTCTCTTGGATACCAGTAAGTACCAGATTTTCTTTCATGGATCTAGTCTGTATGTCAAGTAAGGCTTCTCTCAGAAAGATGTTCTCCTTTTTAAATTCATTAACATCGGTTTCAATCTTATTGAATGTCCCTTTTAGCTTGTTTGTTTCTTTCTCCAATGTCGCAGCTTTTTCGTCACTCATCTCGAGGCTCGCCTTCAACTCCTGTATATCCTTACTGCCTAATTCAAGTATGCCCATTGATTTTAAAAGATCAGTTTCCACCTTTACCGTTCCCGGTGGTGAAAAGATCATCATGTTTGGGGGTTGCTTGTTTTTGTATTTGTCGATACATTTCTCTAGCCTTATTTGTTTTGTGTTGTTATCCAGATTGAAGGTTATAGCTCACCAGTTTGTGAAGTGCTAATATTTAGTCTAACTTACCGATATTGAATATTACGTTTTTATCTTGAGGTGATCTACACTGCTATGCTCAGTCCGCCATCTTTTCTGGGAAACTTAGCATAGCTGTGAAAGTTGACATTGTGTTTCTGAATGACATCATCAAGAGGTAGAATATATAGTGAAAACAATAGTGGTCCTAAAACGGAACCTTGAGGAACAACGAAACTTACAATTGATTTGTCAGTGGACAAACCATCCACAGAGACTAACTGATATATTTCCCGACAGATAAGACCTAAACCAGGCAAGAACTTGTCTGTGTAGACCAATTAGGGTTTCCAATCTCTCCAAAAGAATGTGATGATTAATGGTGTCAAAAGCAGCACTAAGGTCTAGGACAAGGGGGGGCAAAGTACCACCCCCTGGCACTTAAATCCGTCCCGCGAGACATTTTTTTAATGTGTTAAATATGATTATATTTGAGTTACGATTTTTGGCCTAAAATTACTTTGAAATACCATAGGAACTTCTTCTGATTTAATCAATGATGGGAACAACCAGGGGCTCTGACTTATATGACAGGGTGTCTGCCTGCTTGGAAAAAAATGAATCTACCACGGAGCAAACTGACAAACGTCACAACAGATGGATCACCATATCTAACCGGTAAAAACATTGGCCTACTAAAAAGATTACAAGACAAAGTAAAAGAAGAAAGCCCTAACTCGGAAGAATTTATTTCTTCACCGTATTATTCATCAGGAAGCCCTTTGTAAAAGTGTGTTAAAGCTGGAAAATGTTGTAAAAGTGGTTGTCAACTTTATACAGGCAAGGGGGCTTAGTTCATTCAGCTGCTCAATGACACAGAGGCAGAACACCAGGACTTGTTGTACCATTCAAATGTGTGCTGGCTAAGCCTGGGGAAAGTATTTCGCCATGTGTGGGAACTGAGAGAGGAGGTATGTTCCTTGATACGGTTGGTAAAGCTGAGAACTTCTCAGAGTTGAAAGACACAAACTGGCTGGGCAACTTTGCACTCGGTGTGGACATATTGGGGCATCTGAAGGATCTAAATGTGAAACTGCAGGCAAATGGTGTTTTTGCGCATGAACTGTATTCCAACTTGAAAGGATTCAAGGTCAAACTTATGTTGTTCTCCAGAGAAATGAGCAGCCAGTCTCTCGCTCATATTCTGACACTGGCTACACTGAATGCGCCCACATCGCATACAGTAGCACTTTGATCGACCTGTATGCTGAGTTTTCCCACCGCTTCTCAGACTTCACCAAGATTGAGACCGAGCTGGAGCTTGTATCATGCCCCCTGTCTTTCGACAGTGAGAAAGCACCACCAGACACACAATTGGAGCTCATCGACATCCAATGTGACAGTGCTTTGAAGGAGAAGTACAAAACAGCAACAATAGAACAGTTCTATGGCTCACTGAATGAAACAAAGTTTCCAAACATTAAAAAGCACACACAAAGGATGTTTGTATTATTCGGGTCCACATATGTGCGTGAACAAACGTTCTCAGTCATGAATTACAACAAATCCTGTCACAGGTCAAATTTAACAAATTACCACTTGTCAGCTGTTCTGAGAATCTCTACATCAAAGATGACACCAGACTTCGATGCCCTTGCCAAGAGAGGTGAGCAGACCCATTGTTCACATTAAGACTCGAATAACCGTGACTGGAGTAGGCAAGGATTATGCTTTTTCATGGTGATGGTTATGCAGTGAGCAATGCACTTGGATACAGGTAATTTGTCCCCATGCATCTGACTATGAACACGTATTCAGTCCGATTTGGGCTAAGGTGATTGGATAACTGTAAATATGGCCCACAATGGAGATGATAATTGTTCCTTAATATGCTTTCAAAAACAGACCATTCATATGTTTCACTCAAATTTTTGATTTGTTTTTTTTACACATCATTTTGCATGTCTCCAGTCATATAATATTTATCTATTTTTAAGTTTGCATATTGTGACTGTAAGTTTGATTGTACTTTACAAGGATAGAGATGCAGGATCTGTGTGTGTGTTTGACTGTGTCTGTGACTGTGTTCTAAATTATATACATTTTGTGAAAAGAATGTTCACAAAAAATAAGGGTAGGGTTGGCACAAGGGTAGAATTGTTCTGCAAGGATATGTACACCTACAGTACACTAGTAGTTGCGTGTCAATGTGAAAATGAATAAAGGCTTCACACATATAGTATGTGTCCCTTCACTTGGTTTCAAAAACTCAATGTGGCCCCTGAGCCAAAAGGTTTGCCGACCACGGTTCTAGGAGCACAAGGACAGATGCAGAGCCTTGGTCTGACGCCATTAACATGTAATTTACTACCTTCACGAGTGCAGTCTTAGTGCTATGATGGGGTCTAAAACCAGACTGAAGCATTTCATATACATTATTTGTCTTCAGAAAGGCAGTGAGTAGTTGCGCAACAGCTTTTTCTGGGGGGGAGGGGGATTCGATATAGGCCGATAGTTTTTTACATTTTCCGGGTCAAGGTTTGGCTTTTTCAAGAGAGGCTTTATTACTGCCACTTTTAGTGAGTCTGTTACACATCTGGATGATAGGGAGCCATTTATTATGTTCAACATAGGAGGGCCAAGCACAGGAAGTAGCTCTTTCAGTAGTTTAGTTGAAATAGGGTGCAGTATGCAGCCTCAAGGTTTAGAGGCCACGACTATTTTCATGAATGTGTCAAGAGATAAAGGATTCAAAAACGTGTTCGTATCCACTGATCCTAGGTCCTAGCAGTTCTGTGCAGACCCGGAACAACTGGGCTTTGGAGAAATACGCAGATTCAGAGGAGTCCGTAATTTGCTTTTCGTCTAAGAAGTTCATGAATTTGTCACTGATGAAGTGAAAGCCATCCTCTCTTGAGGAATGCTGCTTTTTAGTTAGCTTTGCAACAAGATTCTCCTCAATTAGGTTGGAAAAATAGGATGATCGAGCAGCATTGAGGGCTCTTCGATATTGCAAGGTACTGTCTTTCCAAGCTTGTCAGAAGACTTCCAGTTTGGTGGAGCGCCATTTCCTTTCCAATTGTCTGAGAGCTTGCTTCGGGGCTCGGGTATTTTCTGTATACCAGGGAGCAAATTTCTTGTTTTTGGTTTTTAGGGGTGCAACTGCATCTAGGGTATTACACAAGGTTAAACTAGATCCACGGTATGACTCTGGCAATGAGTAGGTCTGGAGACATGTTGGACAAAACACACTGAGTTGAAGCCAAGTCTGTGGACTTTTCCATGTGAATATTGAAGTCACCAAAAATGTGAATATTATCTCCCATGACTACAAGGTCCAATAGGAATTCAGGGAACTCAGTGAATAACGCTGTATATGACCCAGGAGGCCTGTAAACAGTAGCTATAAAAAGTGATTGAGTAGGCTGCATAGATTTCATGACTAGAAGCTCAAACAACGAAAATGCAGTAATTTTTTATGTGTAAATTGACATTTGCTGTCATAAATGTTTGCAACACCTCCGCCTTTGTGGGATGCTTGGGGGATATGGTCACTAGTGTAACCAGGAGGAGAGGCCTCATTTAACACAGTAAATTGATCAGGCTTGAACAATGTTTCAGTCAGGCCAATCACATCAAGATTATGATCAGTGATTAGTTCATTGACTATGACTGCCTTGGAAGTGAGGGATCTAACATTAAGTAGCCCTATTTTGAGATGTGAGATATCACAATCTTTTTCAATAATGACAGGACTGGAGGAGATCTTTATTCCAGCGAGATTGCAAAGACGAACACCGCCATGTTAAGTTTTGCCCAACCTAGATCGAGGCACAGACACAGCCTAAATGGGGATAGCTGAGCCTGCTGCCTGGCCTGCACCCTATCTCATTGTGGAGCTAGAGGAGTTGATAGATAAGATGAGGACACCTCTCCAGCTAGGATGGAGTCCGTCACTCCTCAGCAGGCATGGCTTGGTCCTGTTTGTCCCAGAAAAAGGGACAATTATCCACAAATGCTATCTTTTGGGAGGGGCAGAAAACCATTTTCAACCAAAGATTTAGTTGTGAGACTGTTGTAGAGCTCATCACTCCCCCTAACTGGGAGGGGGCCAGAGACAATTACTCAATGCCGACACATCTTTCTAGCTAATTTACACACTGAAGCTTTGTTGCGGTAGGTGACCTATGACTGTTTCATCCTAACATTGTTGGTGAATAACAATATCTCTATACTCGTCAGTTGTAGCCAACAACCTCTTCAGATTAGCCTTTACGTCGGTAGCCCTGCCCTCTGGTAAACCGTGTATGATCACTGGATGATTATTTTTAAGTCTAATATTGCGAGTAATGGAGTCGCCAATGACTACAGTTTTTAATTTGTCAGAGCTAGGGAGGCTTCGGTGGCTATTCGGCTTAGACCCCGTGACGGGTGGAGGAGAGATCTGAGAAGGCTCCGACTGGTTGCTTAATGGAGAGAACCGGTTGAAAGTTTCTGTCGGCTGAATGAGCGACACTGGTTGCGCATGCTGACAGCATTTCTTTCCAGAAGTCTTAAGAAAGTTGTCTGGCTACGGGGACTGTACAGGGGGGATGTATACTATTATCTGTACTTACTGCTGGCACAGATGCTGTTTCATCCTTTCCTTCACTTAAATTGCCCTTGCCTAACGATTGCATCTGAAGCTGGGCTTGCAACATCGCTATCCTCACCATAAGGTGAGAGTTCTCCTGTATATTATGAGTACAGCGACTGCAGTTAGATGGCATAATGTTAATGTTACTACTTAACTTTTGTCTGGTGTAGGTCCTGTAGAACCATGTCCAGATAAAGCATCCAGGGTGAAAAAGTTGAGCGAGGAAAAAGAAACAACGATGTTGGTAAATGTGTTAAATGCAGGCTCATTATCGTGACATTCATCCGCCCCATGTTTCAGCATGATAATGCACGCCCCAAGGATGTCTCAAGGATCTGGACACAATTCCTGGAAGCTGAAAATGTTCCAGTTCTTCCATGGCCTGCATACTCACCACACATGTCACCCATTGAGCATGTTTGGGATGCTCTGGATTGACGTGTACGACAGCGTGTTCCAGTTCCCGCCAATATCCAGCAACTTTACACAGCCATTGAAGAGAAGTGGGACATCATTCCACAGGCCACAATCAACAGCCTGATCAACTCTATGCAAAGGAGATGTGTTGCGCTGCATGAGGCAAATGGTGGTCACACCAGATACTGAGTAGTTTTCTGATCCACGCCCCTACTCTTTTTTAAGGTATGACCAACAGATGCATATCTGTATTCCCCGTCATGTGAAATCCATCGATTAGGTCCTAATTCATTTATTTCAATGGACTGTTTTCCTTATATGAACTGTAACTCAGTAAAATCTTTGAAATTGTTGCATTTTGCAGTTATATTTTTGTTCAGTGTGAGAACAGAGTAACACAGTTCATGGTACCAATGAATAGAGAGTACAGACATTGATTAAACATTACATCTGTCATAGTGGTATTGTTCATCAGGAGACTAAACTAAAGCAATTGAAGGCATAAGCCAATGTTACTCATGACACCAGTGTAGTTCCAAACCACCTTTGTTACACATGGCATTAGGTTTTTATGATCAGGCTTTTGCCACATAACTGTCGTTAGAGCCTCCATGATACCGCAGCACCCCCAAGTCCTTGGGGGGAGAACCGCCCAAACAGAACCGCCAAACAAGTGAACTCCAGGAAAGGCCTGATGACCGCATACATAAGCATTACATGTTTCATTTTCACGGAGCACAATGTTGTCAGGGCTCCTGTGTCAGAAATAGTGCCTGATTTAGGGGCTGGCTTCCATGTAGGGAAAACAGCGAGGTAATTAAGGGACAAGATCACAGAGAGCGCAAGTAGTCTCACAATGGTTCAAGGACGATGACACTTCACTAGCATTGGCTTGACATGTAGAGCGGCTTTTGTTGTGTTGTTACCAGAATTAGAATGTGTGATCCAACTCAACTCCTGGAAATTCTATCGCACCTTTATCATTTCAATAGAATCCAAAAGCTTTGGTCAATCTGACCAGCCCTACTGGTTAAAAACTGGTTGATTCAACCTTGTTTCCACGTCATTTCAAGCCCCCCAAAATCTATGCGAAGGCGTTGAATCAACAAAGTCATCAACGTACTGGCATTTAGTCATTTATTTTCACCCAACTTTTTGAATTTTAAAATTTTTACGTTGAATTCACATTAGTTGACAACTCAACCAAATGTAAATCAAAACTACATGTTGAATTGACATCTGTGCCCAGTTCGGCACATTTCACAATTTTGTGTTTATGAGCATGATCTAGTTGAGACAATAAAAAAGGAAAACAGTGCGATCCCAGTACAGTTTTTTAATGCTCTAACTGTTTCCATTGCATCATCCACTACAGTGTACAGTTTGATGTCATAAACAGCATGTCATGATCCGTATTATGGCATCAAACCTATATAAACCGCAGTCTAACACAAGTGGCTGCTGTGTAGAGACACTGGAGATACCGTTGGATCCATTTCTTGTGATCACGAGTATGAGAGAAAATTACGTATATTCCTGATTTGTTTGATATTAATAGTTAACGATTATATACTTAACAAATAGTAAGACATTTCTGTTCTGTTAAATGCTGTGTTCCTGTAAAGGGATAGTTTCCACTCTAGCTTCCTGCAGTTAGTCGGGGCAGATGGTCAAGGAAAGGGGTTTTGCTAGAGATAGCTTGAGCTGACAATGACTTTGTGATAAAAAACCTACAGCCAGCATTCCATAGATAAGATATGGTGTGTGTGACCCGAGATAGAGATAGCCTGGAAGAGTTTAGAACAATCCCTCACTGTCTCATCATCCTGGCATCTGGGAAACTAAGCCGGGTTGGTAAAACAACATCCTGTGTAGATAACAAGGACATGAACCAAGGTGGCTTTATGATGCCCCCCGATCAGCATGCGAAGGGTGGAACCAGCCCAGACTAAGCATTTTTAGGTCTCCTATATAAGATCTCAGTTTTTCCATTATCAGTTAAGCTCTCGGCAACACATACTTCGGAGTGTGGGGTCGATGGTATCATTATTGCAATAATTAATCAATGTTACATAAAGATGATTGTTTGAAGAAATGACAAAGTCTCTCTCACTTGGTTAGAATTTCCCCCACACGAGTGACACCATCTTGGATAAGTGTTTTGATTTTGGAACCAGCAAGTTGCTTTGAAGTGCACTGTGTTGTATTGAGCATTGACAGCCGCAGACTGTCAAAGGGGGCGGTGTTGCAATCTACTGCAGAGATAGCCTGCAGAGTTCTGTCTTACTATCCAGGTCTGTACCCAAACAATTCGAGCTTCTACTTTTAAAAATCCACCTTTCCAGAAACAAGTCTCTCACCGTTAATGCTTGCTATAGACCACACTCGGCCCCCAGCTGTGCCCTGGACACCATATGTGAATTGATTGCCCCCGATCTATCTTCAGAGCTCGTGCTGCTAGGTGACCTAAACTGGGACATGCTTAACACCCCGGCCATCCTACAATATAAGCTTGATGCCCTCAATCTCACACAAATTATCAATGAACCTACCAGGTACAACCCCAAATCCGTAAACACGGGCACCCTCATAGATATCATCCTAACCAACTTGCCCTCCAAATACACCTCTGCTGTTTTCAACCAAGATCTCAGCGATCACTGCCTCATTGCCTGCATCCGTAATGGGTCTGCGGTCAAATGACCACCCCTCATCACTGTCAAACGCTCCCTAAAACACTTCAGCGAGCAGGCCTTTCTAATCGACCTGGCCGGGGTATCCTGGAAGGATATTGACCTCACCAAACTACACTGCATGGGGAATCATTTCTATCCTGATCGGAGTGGTCTCCTCCAGGATGACAATGCCCCCAATCCACAGGGCACGAGTGGTCACTGAATGGTTTGATGAGCATGAAAAGGATGTAAACCATATGCTATGGCTGTCTATGTCATCAGATTCCAAGCCAATTGAGAACTTATGGGAGATTCTGGAGTGGCGCCTGAGATAGAGTTTTCCACCACCATCAACAAAACACCAAATGATGGTGTCGCATCCCTCCAATAGAGTTCCAGACATTTGTTGAATTTAGGCCAAGGCATATTGAAGCTGTTCTGGCGGCTCGTGCAGTCCCAACGCCCTATTAAGACTCTTTATGTTGGTGTTTCTTGTATTTTTGGCAGTTACCTGTACATGGTATTTTCTGCTCTCCAGAGCGCTCCTACTGTGTGTAGATGTGAAGCTGTCTGTTGCTGCAGGTCTACTGGCAGGTCTCAGAGCGGCAGTAAAAGGAATGCAAGACCAAGGGGGGGAAAAATCAGAAGCAAGTGGATTCTATGATGCAGCATCTCTCCTCACAGACAACTCTGAAGCAATATACTGATAGATGTTTCAGAAACAAACCACAAAGTTATACAAGCCTTATCCTATTCCAGTTGGAATGCTGAAACTATATCAAGACCCTTAAGACTCTGGACAATTTGGATGTTTGTTTGTGGGACCCACGCCTACAATATCACATATATAACCTAGCCAGGACAGAACATCTCTATTCTTGTTTGACACTGTCATGTGACTTCAAGCAGTTGTCATACTCTGGATATTAACACTGAACTAACTGCACACACACACATCACACACCTTCCCTCTGTTTGTCTGTGAGGGGCTCCACTACCTTTCAAAGTGGTTCAAGATAACAGCAATAATGTACACCTCTACATCGCAACCAAACATGGATTGTGATCTCCAACATGCCTACTCAAACGAAAAGTTGACCCTAGAAGGGAAGAGGGAAAGTTGAATTTGACTCCTTCCCCGAGATCAACCTCGTCATGGTTGGTGAGTACTGTTACGTTATGATCTCTACAGTACCTCCACACAGGGACAGAGTGTTAGACTAGTGCACCGACACCGAAAGTTGTGCTTGTGATCTAAAATACATCACTGATAGACTTCTTTACATTCTTTTGAGATTCGTCGTTTCTAGTTCTGATGATTGTTATTGTTCCTCATCTATCAGGGACAGACCTTTTATTCAGCCACAGCAGTCATCTTCCTGGGCACTGAGCAGGTGTTCCAATTTCACTCCTCCCCGGCTATCAGGACTGAATACAGACAGTCCTGGCTTGAAGAGAAATGTCCAACATTTTCAACTACATATTCATAATCTCCAGCACCACCCCAACATCAACATTATGTGGGGAAAAAGATAGAGGAAGATAAGTGTTTCCAATAACATCATCAACCAGCTAGTAGACAATGCCTACTCATAATTGGTTAAAATCACATGATACGCAGGGATGATGTCATTGGACACACTTATCTTCCTCTATCTTTTTTACTACAAAACAGAAACACACGCCATTTTCACTGTGTTGATGTTGGGGTGATGCCGGAGATGATGAATGTGAAGTTGAAACACTTCTGGAATTACCCTTTAAGAGTTAGCTCTACCGCCTCTATTAACTCAGTACTACAGGATACTATGACAGTGTGTCCAAACATGTCTTAGGCCAGGATTCAATCCGATCATGCGTTGTGGCGTGCTTGATATATAGAGGTCATTTTCTATTCAGCCGACATACGCAGCATTTGCTGTGAATATGATCTCCAGCGTGGGAACATTCCCTTTAAAAGGCGCGTTGTCGACAATGCACGATCAGATTGAATCCTGCCCTTATTGTATAGCTAAAAGACACCTCCACAGAGAAATATTGCCGTTTTGAATTGAATGTTTTCTTTATTCAATATGCCTTAAATAATGAAACCCAAGTGGCATTATTTCTGTGTTTTCAATCTCCTTGAGAAAACTGAACTGTGTCTTATTTCAGAACCCTCCTTGGTACACTTGGACGTTGTCCCCGAGAGCATTAACAGCCTTAGCGGGGATGACAATGAAGTCTGTTTTTTTAGCGAGGAGGCCATGGAGTTTGACCTGCCAAACCAGCTCCAGGTTTCTCGAGTGGCACAGGTCTGCAAGGTACAGTTGTATAATATGCTCTAACGTCATCATCTGATATAAATGTGTTGGCTCCACTGACACCAAGCATGTCTACCTCTATGTGGTTGGTTGGTTGGTGTGTATGGGGACATGGGTGGCCAGAGGACCCTACAGAGGAAGTGGACGTCCTACCTGAAGGCTCGGTGGCCTTGGATCTTTAGCCTGCCAGCTACCATTCTAGACATCTTCCTCCTCAATGACCAGGACTGGAAGAAGAGCGTGTTTTATGCTGATTTTACGCCTCAGACGTGAGTTCTACTATTCCTTTAATAGTACATACCAGTAGAAGTGCTATACTGTCAATTCTGTAAAACAAAATATTATCAAAGATGAGCACGTTACGAGATAGATTTTGATGTGTGTGGAATAATCAATGATGTTTTGATGATTGTAGGACCACATCGGACCAGTGTTCAGTGTTGAAGACATCGGCCAAGTCTTTGGCGAGGGTAGGTTTTTGACTCCAGTGACAATCTATAGAAGGCACCATCACATCACCAAAGGAAACATACTAATTCCACTGTTTCTTGACAGAGGGATATGCATAGATACTGCCAGCAAAGAGCAAAGGCATATCTGAGAACAAGATTCGTCGATCATAATGGCAAACAAATCGTAGTTATCATCAATGGGATGGTGCTATTTGGCAATGACATACAATGTCCAGAGTTCAGCGACAGACTAAGTGATAGAGAATTTTAAGGCGGGTGCACACAATTTTATATATAAATATTTCAATCTCATAGAATAGTTCCCTTCTCATTCCCGTTTCTGAGTGCAGCATCAATGGACATGACCTGTCCTAAGTGTTCATCTTAATCACACCGGAGACAGGCATTCACAGTTGGCCCGGGGCCTAGTTCTAAAAGGAAGTGTAGGCCTATCTCTGCTTCAGTTTATCTTACCGTTATGCAGCACACACATTCCATAGTTCCTGAGCCAATGGGAACTATTTAAAAAGCTCTCTCAATGCTCACGCCCACACAGTAGGGCCATGGACTGCTTCAAACTCCAAGATCACCCTTCACTTTGTGATGGATTAAAAGTAGAGTAAGGATCTAGGAAAGGATGCATTGCATAAACATTTGTTCATGAATAAGGCGATGAGAGGAGAGTTTATGGGCTGGAGCTGGGCCGGATGAGGAAAATGGAAGTGGGCCATAAGTTCATGTCTTTGTAAATGTCATTTAAACATTTAGCTACTGTTGTTATAACCAGCAGGGCACTTCAACCCCTAAAGACTGTTATCTTACATATTCTACCAAGACAAATTGGCTCACAAATTACTTGTGAATTCTTATATTTGAGGCACTTGGTAACAGATGTTCCCTCCATGTTCCCTCCAGTAACCAATGGGAAAAAATCGTTTTGAATGAGGCACTGCTGTGCTGTGGTGATACAACTCTGCCATCATGTGGACAAAGTGGCTCTCCTTCTCACCATAGGAACAATGAGCAAGTTACTCTTACCACTCTATATCAGTAACTCCAGGCAGGCAATAGATTCAGCTTCATAAAGGTTTTTAAGACACAAGATCTGAATGTGTTGTGATACAGTATCGTTGTATTTTTTATCTTGTTCTCTGACTTTCCTCCTCTAGTCACTCACCCATGCTTGCTATGTCAATGAATGACATCACTGTCTCATTCACCACTCTTTGGCAGTCTTGTTGTCAGACAGAGAGAGGGAGAGATTTACAGGGCCTGAACTAATGGAAAAGAGTGACGTGAATAGTGAGAGGAAGATTGATTAACTCTCCGTTCCCTCGTTTTTTCAGGGCAAAAACTATTAAAGTGTATTTTGGGAACATCATTTTGCCCAAGAGTTTGAGGCAAAGGGGAAAATATGAGTTCATTGTCTCAAAGTGAGAACATTTAACAGTCAGAGAAGCATTCCACTGGTTTTGGCAGCGCAAGGTAAACAGTGTCTGCCTGTAGCTAAGAGTCTGTCAATGTACTTTAAACTTTAGATCCCCAATGGTGAAACAGCCACCTCCATGTGCAATAGTACAACAAAGAAGTTACTGAAATCAAAGCACACTGTTTTCCCCCCTCAGACATCATTGCGCGCACAATAGAAGAGCACAATATATGATGCCATTTTTTTCATCATGCTGTGCGACATCTCCTCACCTTGAAAACAACGACAATAACAATGCTGGTGGGGCGGCTGTGGCACTAGTTCCGCCTACTGTGAGTTCTGCTTCAAGAGAGAGGAGCCCATGTTTGGTGACGTCATTAGACTGAAGTAAACAGGGGCCTCAGTGGAAAAGAAATCCACGCTGATACTCTCTTTTCACGTTTTTGGGGTCTTCTTGGATAACAAACATTATAATCTTAGAAAGAGAAAAGAATACAGCGCCATTACACTGGCAGGCAAGCGGTCAGCTTGTCATTAAATCATAATCATTAATATGTAACATGGAACCAGGCATATTGTCCTTGTTGAGCACATAGTACCTGATGTCCTCTCTCTTGTGGGTCTTGTTTGTTGTGTTGCCATAGATGTACTTACCTGGCCACAGTCTTAGGTATTAAAGCCAGTCATGAAAGTTGACAATTTTATTGGTGACATAACTGAGGGTTGCACAGACAGATAAGTTAAACGATTGTGAAAAGCCTATTTTAGGGCTTTCGTTTGAATACTTTCCAACTCATTTTTTTGGAACAAAATACTAAGTACCATGACATCAGTCAGTGATGTCACAGTTGGAAGCCCTAAACAGCTCACATACCTGTATGACGCCTTCTTGAATCCTCTTTACCTCTCCACCACTAAACTGGATATATAACCTTCTGATGTTGCTAATTCCTACCAACTGATGCATGTAGATCAAAAACTGTACAGGGCCACCGTCAGGTCGTCCGTTAAAACGATTCACCATCACACAGCGGCAGTCGAAAGGCTAACCTGAAGCACAGCTGAAAGCACGACAGTTCACCTGATTCCTCATCATAACTCATCAGTATGGTATGTGCCATAGCCTACTGCTTAATGTGTTTATGCAAAGACCAGAGTTTTCGAATAACCTCCTAAAGAAGCCACGAGTCATGTAGAATGGCAGTAAATTTGTTTAAAATTTTCAAATATTTTCTGAGGGAGGTCCCCCCAGCCCCCACACTAAACTTGGTCCCCCACATGTCTACACCCCTTCGCCCTTGGCGAAGACAGCAGAGTTTTTCCAGTCCGAGTACACCAAGAAGCCAGTGAAGGTGCTGTCAGTCTTAGAGCTGGAGTAGAAGCCACTGTACTCTCCCAACGCCATCTGTACCCACACCTGGTCGCCCGGGATGAGGTGCAGCAGCGAGCCCCCGGACAAAGACGCTGGCTTGGGCCAGTTCCCATAGAACTGGAAATACGACGCCATCGTGTGACCGTTTTTCATCAGGTCAAACTGCAGGCTGGCCCGGTAGACGGTGGCGTGGACCGCAAAGTAGTAGACGCCGGGCACTTTGCAGGTGAAACGTCCTGTTTCCATGTCGTAGTCGCCCTGCTCGTTGAGTATTACCTTGTCAAAGCGCACAGCGTCTTCCGCCGCCACGGGCTTGGTGCGACCCTCGGACAACTTGGCGCTGAAGGCTGATTTGGGAGCGATGGCGCATTCCCCCGACTGCCCCATGTCTCCTTTATCTCCAGGGTTCCCCTGGTCTCCAGTGAGGCCCCTAAAGCCTGCGTCACCTTTAAGAATAGGGCAAAGACACAATGCTGTTACTACTGTTCATTCAATAACACTTGAACCAACAGTAAACCAATTGAACCAAGGGAAGACTCATGGATCATTATAGTCCACAGTATGTTGTAGAAAGTATGGTGCCCTGATGTGACTGTACCTGGCTCTCCCCCGACTCCCTTCTCTCCCTTCTCCCCTGGGGCAGAATCACGCCCGTCCCTCCCATCTCTTCCTGGTTGGCCAGCACCTCCGTGCAACCCAGGGGTGCCTGGGATACCTGGGTGTCCCGTACACAGACTGGGCGGTATCTTGTTGTCTTCTAATTGGTTGGAGAAGTTGACCAGTAGAACGGGGAGGAGTAGAATCTGGAGTGATTTCATTTCAATGCTACGATGTAGAGGAGAGAAACATTCTCTGTCAACATAATGGAATGGAAAATACATGTTCTACTTGATACTCTTTTCTCTAGAACTGACTTCTCAAGGGGATCCACATAGTGTTCCATCCGTGAGTTTATAAATAGATATGGAGTTCATTGATTTGTTCTGCAGATGATATCAGAAGCACCATACTGCAAAAGGTTACATAAATCACAAGGAAATCTAAGAACACAAACACTTGAACCCGTAAATGCTATGTGCTGAAATCAGTGGAAATATCCTTCAAAGAAGGATGATATGAAACGAGAGCAGAAAAAGAACATGTAATAACAGTGTAACAGCTGTCATATAGTAGAGATTGAATCAGCTTTTCTCGTTGACAGATTCATGTATTGTGAATACAGACGTCCAACTCCTTTCCCGTTGGTCACAGGTCTTGGACTCTCACTCAGCTGGACACGTCTAAGAGGAGGGGTCAGATGATCGGGGGAAAGCATGCAACTGGAGAGAGGGAGTAACCATCTAAAAAAATAACAGAAGACGCCTCATACCACGGAGCCAAAGCATTGGGAGTATAGGGCCCCAGTACATTTAATGAGAGCGTACACCTATGGCCAACAGGCATTACACCTTTAAAAGGCTATGAGGGCAATCGGATTATGACCATACCCTATATCTGCTTGTAGCTGTTGGCATCAGTAACCTGCACTTCAGTATACTTGTTTTCTCCGTTTTTAAAACAGCTGTTTCACATTAAATGTTAAAGAGAGCAGCAGTGCCAGAATGGAAGCAATCATTATTTACACAGTTCAAAACAAAAGCTCAGTGTTAATCCCTGTTTTCCTTTGGCGCGAGTTCAGGATCATCTCGTCCGTCCCGTCCCGTGCGTGCGTGCGTGCGTGCGTGTGTAAGCCTGAGCGTGTTGAATTGAGGAAGAGAGTGTCTCCCTCCTTTAGCAGTGCTGGGAAAGAGAGGAGCCAGCTGTGAGAGACTGATTGACAGCATGTCTACAGACTAACACTGTTGGCTACCATGGGACTGCAGAACAGGACAAGCCTCACAAGGCCTGAACATACAGACACTGGGAACGACAGGGCATGTCTCCAGAGAACCTCCCAATCAATTTGCTGATAGCAAGAGTGGACCCTGTGGTAGAGAGCTGTGCAACTTGATCACACAACATTATGCTCACGTTGAACATTTTAAATCACTACCACAGGATATGCCCATATTCAAACATCCGTTTTAGACATACCATAGAACAATCGTCGAATAAGGACTTCCAGCGTGTAGTGTGCTCACTACGAGCAAATATTACTTTAAGACCTTTGATAAAAAATGAAATCCTCAATGCACTGTCTTCCAGGTTATTTTCAGCTCACTGCCACCATCATGAGTCATGTTATATTTTTCAGCCTCAGCTGCTGTATTCTTTATGGCAGCATTTAAAGACCTGTGCAGAGCAGAGAGGGCTGGCCTGTGGAGAAACTAGCCAAAACCTGTGTCAGCATTCTGAGGAAGAACAGACAGACAGGATAAACACTGGAATCTGAGAAGCTGCAGACCTCTGTATCCCTATCCCCTATAATGACCACAAACACACTTTTTTTGTGTGGGAGTACGATATGCAACGTACAGTAATACGTCGGTATGTATTGTTGCAACTTTCTGAGCAACTAACCATCCAATAATATACAGGGGATGTTAGCAGTATCACAAAGAATCCCAGTATAACACGTTTCTGATAAGGATAGCAGCAGTTTTATCACTGGTTAGAAAAAATGTATGCTATTTGAATATGATAGCCAGTGTGACGAATAGGCTACGTTATTTGTTACTTCAATAAGACATTTATATTCCAATTATATAGGAATTCATCAACACATTTGCAAAACAAAATGAGTTGCCTATGAAACATACACTCCTCCATTCCTTTGCTGACTGTTTGCGTGGCAGCAAAAGATTCTCAATGTAAAATAGATTATTTTCCTTATTGTAGATCATGTTGAACTCACAACAGACAGCAAACATATACAACAATTTTCAATCAGGTATTATATGAAAAGAAAGTTTACCAGTCAACGTCCAAAAGTCCTTAGGAGCAGCAGTCGTTGCCTTGTGCTGAAGTCAAAGTTATCTTTGCTGCTTCAGCCAAAGAGCCT